>NC_086326.1:59564193-59719742 GCF_036172605.1 Pelobates fuscus
GCTTAACAACGAGAAACAGTAAAAATATGTACATAATTGACATTAGACAGCCCGTAACGGAGTTACACCTGCCAGTATGTGCAGTGTTTTAACCAGAAAAACTGCACATCCAGACCCCTACCCACCATGACCATGACAAAAAGCAGAAGTGGTCATGGTGGTCGAAAAAAACCTTTACAGTTCTATTTGTTTTTAAAAACACCTTGCCAACACATTTTACAAGCCTAATCTCATAATTGATGGAAAACCATCTGCTCATACAGTTACATATACTGGACCTCTAGGTATTCAATACATTCAAGTGCATGGCAGTTTAGACAAAAATATTGCCTGTATGAGGTTTAGATTTCTTTGAAGGGCAGACAAACTAGATTTGAGGTTTGTAGACAATCTAATCAAATCTGAACAGAGATAGAACTGGCATGTTTGTACAGGTGGAGAGAAATCCTATATCAAACAGCAAACAGTACTTTGACTGTTGGCACTGTATACACTAGCTGGATGTTGCCTGGCAGTTTAAAAAAAAAAAAAAAAAAAAAAAAGGATATTTTATCTTCTACTCTCAACTGAGACATTACTTCAGCCAAGTCAAGGAGTTGTACAAAATAAAGCCAAAAAAATAATAATAATAAATCAATATCAAATACTTACAGGTCCCATGATGGTTGCTTGCCAATGGAACACTGAAATGAGATAATATATCCATTAGGTCTCCACATTCAAAACCTACTCCTACTTTGTTTTAATAGTAATTGTCAACTTACAGTCATCACCCACTGGTCCTGCTGAACACTGGGCAGGAGGGTCACGCTGCAAATCATTAAGTTCCTGAAAGTAAAGAGAAATAAAAATGAATTTATAGAACAGAGCCAAAAAAATAAAATTATATAAAACTTTTTGGGCAACATTTCCAACTGACCGGCCTTACTGCGCCCTACCATTTGTCAAGTTACATTTTGTTAACATTGTCAGCATACAGGTTCAGATGCAGGCACGTTCACAGACGCCAACATTCATGCAACGCCTTTTATGAACTTTAAATAGCAAAGATTTATAAAGCCAGATGAGTATAGTAAGCTATGCAGACAGACAGTCTTGTAATTGTTCATTACCAATACACAGCCCAAAATTTAACTGCAAACTACCAAGATCAACAATTTTGGTTATGGTGCCCATCATGCAAAATGGTCAGTGCCTGATCTTTTCTAATAGCTAAAAAGAGGCTATTCCCTCCTCGTGGTGAATCTCTCCCCCAATCGCTTTGATGAACTATTAAGTCTATGTATAAATCATGCTCGGGGGAAATAATCAAGACTTGTTGCTTCTGTAGATTCAGACTTCAGCTTAGTATTAGTAATACGTTTCAGTTTAAGAGAAATTGTAATGCTTCACTGCAGTGCCAAGGCTGCCGTTAGTGGCTGTCTACCAGACACTAGTGGTGCTTCCTGCAGTTTAACAAAGCTTGACTTGCACATTAGGTCCATGCCATCGGCAGAGAATGATCTTGACGCAGGTATCCACACTCCTGTCCATGAAAGGGTTATAAACCCTTTAATTCCCTTACCTGTGTAAGGCTATGGGTGCAAAGGGACACTTTAGGAGTATATTTTTGAAATACAATTGTATTCCTAACACTAAAGTGTTAATTTAATGTTATGTTGACTTATCAACATTTAACAAACATGCTGCTATGTGGGCTCTATAGGAACAAAGACCACTCAACCTCAATTAAGTTGTCAGAGTTCCAGGTTGTCACCATTTTAACTTTGCAGCTCTAAACATTACAGTTCTGCAGGAAAAGCAATGTTTTCATTGCAGAGTTAACCTGCCTCCAGTGTCATACCAACAGCCACTAGAGGTGCTTCCACAAAACAGTGACGTAAAACATTTAAATCCAAAAATTATAAAAGCCCAGTAATCTAAACGATGACTAGGGTGTTATAGCGTTAGGAATAAATATTTGTATTCCCAATGCTACAGTGTTCCCTTAAAATAATTCCACACCTCTTCAGTTTGCAGCTGAGCACCTCCCATCTTAGATAAGCAGTGGGTGAAAGACCCACTGTTCGAATGAAACATTGCTCAGTACATTTCTATTCCAATAAGTGTGTCTACTTACGAGCTCTGGAGTGCACAAACCGTTTCTGTACCATAATTTTTGGATTATATGAAATCAGGGCTGTTGGAAACAGACATTTTTATTAAAACCGATTTAGAGACTTCTTAATATCTAGTTTTCATGAATGGTTTCTTTTTTCTTTATAGCTTTGAAATTATCTCTGCTGCCTAGCCTGAACAGACCAAAAAAATAAAAAAAATCTCTTTAAGCACTTAGATTACGATTCCTTCCTTAAATTGTCCACGGTATACACACACACACACACACACACACACACTTCATAGCGCCTCAACACCCAGAAAGGTGAGAAAGGCTATTAGCAGCATCACACCATAAATACAACACATCGAAACGTGAAAATCTATGCAGTGAAGCATCCCTTTAGACTGTGTGAAGAGCTTTATTTGCTGGCATGTTGGAAATGTACTAGACTTAAACTAGAATGGGCATGCTTATTGTGTATTAAGATTGTTACACAGGATAACGAGAGAATATCTAGTAAGACGGAAAGTCAGTGTCATCACACACACACCCCCACCGAACTGAATTTTATACACATCATGCACTTTAATTATTTGTCGATTAAAAAAAAAAAAAAAAATAATTACCATTTTAGTTATATCATTACACACCAATGCCAGGATGAAACACATTTGAGCTATTGTCTGCAAACTGAAGGCTGACTTTAGCTCTACACAGAGTTTTGGATTATATGATCCATGAGGCACAGCCATCACTTTCTGAAGTTGCAATGCGATCCACAGTCTGTCATCTAAATTCCTGCATTACATTAGGATGGGGGTAACAGAACCTCTACTAGGTCAAACAAAATGGTCTTACTATATTTACTGCAAGCGAAATGGCCATCAGTATCGATTGATCAGGGCGCATGCAGGTTTGGTTAGCATGGGTCCCAGAGTGATCGAGACCAATTGTAAAAAAAATGCAGGTGTCTGGTAAGATCCATACTTTAGTTCTATTAATACATCCAGGGAGCATGGCTAGAATAATAAGAAGCTTGTTTATAACACTGTTACATTTTAGAAAGTAGTGGCATTTTAAAGGAGGTCTATAAAAAGTGCTACATCACATTATATTTGTATGACCCCCCTCTCCCAGTATAACAGATAAGTAAATGGAATCAGACACTTCTATGCAGTCCCCATTCACTTCTGCTGACATCAGGCTTGTCCAATCCAAAGCTTCGCTATAAAGCATTGTAGACTTAATGCTCTGAAATCACAACGCATCAAATGGTTTCTTACAGAGAAGCATTAAATCGAATGCTCCACTATGAGAAAGATTAGAGAACCTTCAACATCCTCATGGAATGTGTCAGGACCTTGATCATCAATAACAGTGACTTGTGGGTACCGAAGCATCATCTAATGGCCATCAGAAAGACAGCCACTAGAGGCGTGTTGAACCCTACAATATTAACATTGTTTTTCAGTGTTGGAGCAAGACACAAGGAGCACCACACAGACCACTTGATTGAGATAAAATTATTCTATAGACACTTAGACCACTTTAAGTCTGTTACACATCTAAAAGGATTACAGTGCGAGAAAAACAACCACTGCTTTTGTTAAGGCTTCAGGGGCAGGATCTACGTAACAAAAAGGATTTCATTATAAAGTATACCCCTATAATTTCCATTAAAAAAAAGTTATAATGACAAACCACAAACATATTGAGGACTGAATTAAACATTATAGCCCTGTGTAGTTAATGTGCTTGTCTCACATTGAGGTGGCTTTCCGTGACATCTTTTGTTAATTACTGTATTGAGAGATTGGTTCTCTGACACCATCAAAATATGTGTGATACACATTTCATAGATTTAAGGTAAACTAGCTGTGCTTCACAAGTAACTACAAACTCCAGCTATACTATTTACTAGCATGCAGAATGTAAATTACATTCTAAACCATGTTAATATGTAACATTTCACACATTGACAAGAGGATTGAGAATCTTCTCTATAAAACCAGTTTTAGTGCCCAGCCCTAAATAGATAGGGATCTTGGAAAATTTATATAGCTTGAGAAATAACATTGAGAAATTAATATGAGTTACACAAGTATAAAGTGGCATGCTGGAAAAAAAAAAGCGCTAATAAAATGATCTGTACTGGTTTTTAAATGTTTTGAATGCACTTCATACACCGAATACTAGAGCAAAATATTTCATACACAGATCAGTTTTATCTTGAAACTGTATAGTCACCTGTACAATGACTCATGCAAGGTAAATGCACTTTCTAAAGTCAACTTCGATCACTGAACAAGAACAGAAACCATTTAAACTTTGTGAACAGAGTTCCTTGAGATAAACATACCTGTAAGACAGGTATTTAAAATTAGGAATATGACTAGTGCTCTATCAACGCCAACACTATCCAAACGATTTAAAACCTATATAGGCGGAATACAAGCAGGAACTGAAGTACTCACGACTTCTACAAAACACTTTTCCTGACGTAAAGGGCACTACAGGCACCAATACAACTTCATCTAAATAGAATTGTTATGTTGCCAGGAGGAGCCTGGAGCACTCTTCAAAGAGGTTAGATTGTTCTCGAATGGTTTGACCCCCAAAGTTGCCTCCAGCAGCAAAGTCCACAGGTACAGGGTTGTGTGTGAATGTCTTTGAGATACAAGTGCCTCCAGGGAGCTCCTCGCACCATAACAGTTTAGATTAAGTTGTTTTGGTACCTGTAATGTCCCTTTAAGTTCAAAATAAGATATGCACTTCTTAGAGATGAACAGGTATAGCCAAGAAAAAACAAAAAACTTGCAACTGCAGAGAAACAAATCAACTTAAGTGGATTGCCATCGAGAAAAAAATTGAATAAAAACAACTCTCCATAGGAGAGAATAAATAATTCTTTATTCCAAAGTGTACGGGGTAGAGTAAAGATGACCACTGATGCGTTTCATGCCTCAACACCACTTCAGAGACTCAGAGTACACACACCTTAAAGGATATTAACAGCAACAATATATATAGGATGACTTTCAAAAGGTTGTACTTTACGGACTTCCTTTTACAGCCTAGATTAAACTATTTTACTATGTAACAGCAGTTCTAAAGACCACCATCCATCTATGTCAAGTGTGGAATGAGAATACATTAGCCAATTACAGAAGTAAACAAACAGTGGAGGGAAACAAGCACTGGCCTGTCTCAACAGGGGGTATAACGATTTACACTAATCTGTTTTAGTGAATACTGGTTAGAGGTGGCAAACCTAGCCAATCATGCTGATACAGTATTTTTTTAAGAGCATTATCCCAGCTGATCTGGACTGATTACAATTATTTTACAAGGCTAACCAGGCTGTAAAACTGTTTTAACACTTTAGGATAAAAGAAAAAAAAAACACACAAAAGTCTGACTGCTGCGTTCGGTTTCTTCAATTAAGTGGTTTCAAACCAATGCACTGGCCCTGAAGCACTCTATAAAAGCAGTGATTTATTCTCTACTAAGGGAGCACAAAAGTGTGGTCTGGAATACGTAGCTCACAAAGTAAACAGATTAAGAAGAAATCTGTTCTAAATTCAGGAAGGGTGAAAGATATTTTCTAACTTTTATTACCAATACTGTATACAGTATGTAGATTATGCCAAGTCATGATGGCCTCCATTCAATTGCTGGGTAGTTACAATCACGTCTATGTATGAAACCATTTTAGCCATATGTCTTTGGAAAATGAACAGCACTTTCTTTAAAACAGTGAGAAGTCTGATTGGCTTATTTTTACCAACTTCCTGGTTTGTGCCGATGGCAACAAAACGTGGAAATATAGAGTTGGATGTGGCTGTGTATATTCAAAAAACGAAGTGTCACTTTCTGCTTGGAATGCTTTGTACAGGGACACTGTAGGCATTGTGTCTGCTTTATTTCATCAAACTGGTTATATCTGGAGTCCCTGGTTCCGTCAGTTCATTCAGCATTAAACAGTTAATATTTTTATGTTTTAATGCTAAATGAGAGTCCAACAGCGCATTCCATCTGTGCGGCTTTGGCTATTGGCTTGAGCAGCACTGGACAGCTGTGATAGCGCACTACTTTTGGCCTGACACCCAGCCAAACAGAGCTCCAACTGTATGAATGGGTAGATCTACAAGGAAGTGTGTCATCTCTGCCTTATCCACACCTTCAGAAAGGGCCAGACTATGGGTAACCATGAAAACCAAAGTGTTAAACAGTGAATGGAAGGAAAGTGCCGAAAGTGGGGGGAATAAAGCTTCCCCTTGCAGGCGTACTCAAAGTTCTACGTGTAAAGGAGAGCTGAGAATGTTGGCACAAAGGTGCACATATTTGTTTTTTTGTGCTGTGTTCCTACAATCATGACCACTTCTTCAAGCAGAAGTAATTATGGTAGTTGGAATAACCCTTGGACAACCACTTTACCATACCAATTCAAACCAGAAGAACTTCCAAACACCTGATACTGTAAGGTTAGTGTAAAACAATTCCTTAACAGTTTGACAGATTACCAGTGAACGGAATCTGTAGAAAAAGGTACATTCAAGAGTGTCTAAGTATTTTCACTTAAGGTGCGATGGGGAGGAACAAGTACTTCAAAATGTTATCCCAACATTTTAAATTTATACTGAAATCGCCAAGAAACACAGCTACTTATAACAAACTAGATCCTCCATTCAGTTTCACAATCTGAGGACAGAGTAAGGTTAAAGGAAACAAGAATAGTGCTCATTGATAAAAATCACTAGCTTTACTCTGCTAAAAGCCGATTCTATACATTTAACATTAGACGGCTATAATCAGACAGACCAAGTTTTGAAACATAGTCTGACGTGATACTGTAAAATAAAGACCATACTGCTCGGTTTAAATGATACTGTACATAGTGGAGCTCAAATGTAAGGATCACCTCTCCAGTCTGTCAAGAATGGTAGAGGGACAGAATAAAAGGAACAGTAATCAACACAGGCCAGGAATAAACCCAAAGGGATAACTCCTTGAGAGCCAAAGGGATGCAATACAGCATTGTTCTTGCACAGCCACACAAATGAAAGAATAACTTGATTCATGGTGGAGATGGGCCCCTTTTCATATTCACCCCTTAGTTAAGCCGATTCATACCAAGAGAGTTATATAAACCAATGTTGCAAAGTCAAACCTGCAAACAAGACTACACATCTGCAGAGATCTAACATTTTTAAGAGTAGAGAAAAATAGCACCCTTCCTTCATGTATCTTCAGCTTCATAGAATTAAGGAGCCACCATTCTCAACAGGAACAATATTTTAGAAACCTGGAGACATGGGCAAGCATGTCTCAAATCAAATATGTTCAGGATTGCTGGGCATTTAATTATAAGGAGCAGTCTCAAAGATTTACATATTACATTAAAGGTACAATCACTTTCTTAGGCCCAGTGACTTCTGGTGGCCACTGATAAACATGGAAGGTGTCCAAAAAAAACAAAACTACCGAACACACAGACAGGAGCAGCAAAGCTCTACACATCCAACATGATCTGGAAGCCCCTTACTCCAGCTACCAACTGTGCACAGGACAGAACACTGCGGATGCAAGCTCTGGCAATGGAAAGTGTGCCTCCATAGGATAGACTTATCCAGTCTGTAGACGAGCTTGGGCTCAGAGGGTTACCAGTAATGATACAGCGAGACAAGCTGGGATTCACCACCTTTAGACATCGGTTAGGTGGTCCACATGTCTTGCCTGCAGCTTAACGGTCTCACTGCTGCCATTATAAATTTTGCATATAGTTCTCAGTGCCTCATGTTACCCTAAGAAATATAAACCTATGCACCCAGTGTTTACCTTTTGAAACCATCTACAGTTACATGGTTCTCTATAGCATGTACCTATATACAAAGCTACACCTATGTTGCTGTTGTCCCCTACAAATTAGATTATAAAAAGTGCATTTTTACCAGCATTTCATGCCTTGCAGAATTTTCTATACACTGCTTTACCTAAACTTGTTAAATGTAAATGCACGATTACCTGTTCTATGTACTACAAAAATAAAGAAAAAAATATCCTGCACTCGTGTAGTGGAACAGATTTTAAAATGGTCATTAGAGTAACAGAAAAGTCTTGAGAAAAAAAAACACTTAGCTGTAGCAAGTGCACTATTGATCACTCAATAGAATGTATGATCAGCATTTTCCAATAGGAACAAAACATAGCAACATACATGCACACCACAGCTGAGAGCTTCCTTTAATAGCCATGGAGCTTGTTTGCCATCGCACAAAAAAGCACTGCGACTGAATGACTAGAGTTCTAGTAGCAAATCTAAAGAGGAGTGGGATGAGCCATGCTTTTATGTATTCAATAGCATGCTACCTGTGTGGCGAAACCAACCTCGCCACTGGGCCCTGGAGAAGCCTGTTTGCCCGCCTCCTACCTGCTGACTATGGCCCCTGGGTTATTTGGGGCATATTGTATTTTATTGTGCGACTGCTGGCCCTTTAAGCACAGTTAATGGTATTTTATTGTACTGCTGCTGGCCCTTTAAGAACTGTCTGGGGACATATTGAGACTTTGGGTAACAATACCCTTTAAGACTATGGCCCCTGAAAACGTATGGACTTTTATTTGGTGTGTATGGCCCTTTAAGAACCGTCTGGGGACATCTTGTAACTTTGGTGAACAATGTCCCTTTAAGACTATGTCCCCAGACCTGTAAAATAACTTGCCCCTGGCTTTCCCCCACTTGGTTCAGTAAATAGGGCTTACTGAACCAAGTACCACACAGGCGGGCCACCCAGAAGTGGAAGTGTGCAGGCAATTTACCTCCCAGGCTGTGAGGTTACTGCAGGTTAATTGCCGAGCGCTGGGTGGCCGCCATTCGGCAGCCGAACACGTGGCGGCGGCCATCTTAGGTCATTCGAATGCGGTCAGCGGTGTATGCTAAAGATTCTGTGGAACTGAAATCGGCTACACATTTTGCCGAACACCGCTGACCCTTACCTTCTCCATCATTTAGTTTTTCAGCTCCAGAGACTAAGTCCCGTTCGAAATGGGACTTAGTCGTTTTTCGGCATGAAATTGACCGACCGCACAGCCCAAATCTATGGAACTGTTTTGGGCAGGAAAATGTGCTTGCGGTCGGTCATAAAGGGACCTCCAGCTAACTTTTGATCCACTGGGGGGATTTGGCTGATTTTTGGAAGGGTGTATGTTTAAAGTGTGCTGATTCTAAATATGCAGTTGTTAGGAAGATTGGATGTATGGATTTAAAGTTATAGCACATGTATAAAAACTGTAGTTTTCCTGGCTGTATAATTATGTTAACTGGTTATCTGAGGGGAGGGGATGTGTGGGTTGTACCATGTATGTGATTGGTTCTTTTATGCCTCCCCCTGGGTGTGGCTTGTATGTGGATTATTGTAATAAAAGCCAGGCTGGATGAGCCAGTCCAGAGTTCCTGTTTTACCCTCAAAGTGAAGTGTCGTCTCATTATTGGGGGGGAAGGATTTATTGCATGCTGTTCCAGTTGACTGCTAGGAGTGTAAGCCTATTCGTATGGTTCCTATTCAACTGTCTACAGCATTCATATGCTAGAGAGGATTCCTATGCTTCTCTGATTCGGGGATTGTGGTGTCTGCTGCAGTGCTTGGAGTCCTCAGGAGCGCTAGGAGCATCCTTTAATGGAGGTACCCAGTCGGGGTGCCAGGTGATCCGTTACAACCTGTATTTTAGGATAAAATGGGTGATCCACTAAAAGAAGAAACCTAAAGTCACCAGTAATGTAGCTGTTATGGTGTCTGTTGCCTGTCCATTTCCAGTGAAAAGGCAGAGTTTACACTTTTCCCTATAAACACCTCTAGCCGGCCACTATTATGTTCTTTATATAGCGCCAACAAATTCTGCAGCACTTTACAGTGGGTAGAGGTGCTTCCTGGGTCAGTGTGCACATGTTCAGAACCTCCATGCAGAGAGTGGAGACGCTGAATGCTCCCTATTGAGATACATTGACTCAATGCATTTCTATGAGGAGATGTTGATTAGCACAATGCAGTGTTTTGTCCTGCATGTGCAATATTCTCCCAATGCTTTCCTACGGGAAAGCATTGGATTGGCTGATAGACAATGAGGCAAAGTGTTGGCGGGGGCATCTGTGACAGGACCTGCACGGTGCTGGAAGAAAAAAAAAAAAAAAAAAGTACTAAAAAAAAAAAAGGAACCTAAAATAGGCTTTTACACCTTGGTATTTTTGTATTTCTGACACTATAGTGTTTCTTAAAAGCTCCCCCTGGCATGAAAGAATTCCATCCACATCTGGCATAATTACAAAGCCAAATATCATCAATATGAGAATTGCAGAACTCCCTCCCCCACCCACGCCAAGGCAGATTATCGGTCGTTTGATGACTAAAGCCAATATTCTCTAAGTTTAAAGTTTTTAAAATGTAACAATGTCTACACAAAGCTGGCATTAGCTTAACATGCTGACAAATAACATTCCTACCACTCTCAGGCAGCTGTTACATACTGGGATCAGTGAGATCCCAGCATGTACAGCGTTGTTACTTATTCACGGTCTCTCCACTCTATGTGTGAACACACAGGGAGGTATGACAAAGTCGCGATGTAGCATCTCATTGGCTTGCTGCTGGAGTTAATGGGTGTGGAAGGCTGTATATGGTGACTGATAGAGGTGCGCAAGTTATCGGTAAATTATACAACTGATACCAACGATCAGAAATATGACAAGTCTTGGCTCTACTAAAATCGGCAGAACGGTTAATCGAACTATCCCTAGTTCTAGGCTTTAAAATGGAGAAAAAAAAAAAGTTGCTTTCCCCTTACAGAAAAAACAAGAATACTTGTCTGAACAAAGGAAGAAAAGTCACAAACTTTTGAAAATTGTTATTTAACAGTCAGCACAAAAACAAAAAGTTGACTGTTAAAAAGCGACAGTGTCATTCTATCCACAGTTACCCTCCTTTGAGCAACATACAATGTATACACCTTCAGTTACACTTGCTGAGTAATTACTTTTTAATGAAGTTTTTAAAGCTAATGTCACTTTTCAGTATTTCATAAAGACATATTGTATTATTATATAAACTGTATTATATATACTGAACAAGACTGTCGAAATCGTTACACTTTTCACTGAAATTTCAATACATTACAAAGATACCATAAGATAACGTAGGGACTATGGTAAAGATTGAGACTGACAAAAGGCCATCAAACTTTTGTCCAATCACAGTAGCCATAACAAGTGACTACGCAATCAAGTAGATCTCAGTGCTGTACTCTATTCAGTGTGCGAGAGTACCACAATGACACGGTTCCTGTTGACTAGGGCACCTGGAGATAAAGACCTGCAGGACAAAGATGGTGGCAGCTGCAAGGGACAGCTTGAGGTAAGGGGGAAAAAAAATAAATAAATAATGTACAGAAAGAGAAATACCAGACCATTTCCTGTGAATTGGCACCATTTTTTCCCCCCCATGACAGGTAAATTTTACATCAGATTGACCAATGATTTGATGATTAGAAATCGATCATAACTTAACCCCTTAACGCCGTTCTATGCCGTCGCGCTTTAAGTGGGCTTTAAAGCCGTTGCGACGGCATAGAACGCCGTAACGGCTTTGAGCCCTGGAGCGCCCGGTATACTTACCTTACCGGCGCTCCACTTCGGGAGGATTGCCTCACAGACCAGGCAGCCCCCCCGTGGCAAATCAGGCCCCCTGAGGCCATGTGATCGCTCTCAAAGAGCGATCACATGGCCCCCTATAGCTGGCTGTGTATCTGCCAGCAGGGGGACGGTCTAAAATATCAGACAGTCCCCTGCTGGTGGGATCTGTAAAAAAAAAAAAATATATATATATTAAACATATTATATATATTTAACGTCATACATAGTGTATTTTAATACCAAGTACATATATTAGTATTAAAATACACTTAGAATGACGTTATGATAGATATAGATATATATATATATATATATATATATATATATATATATAATAGATATATACACCTTATATATATATATATATATATATATATATATATATAAATAAGTATAATTACAATAATAAGATAAAATTAGTAAATAAAATATTGAAACAAAATTTAATATAAATTATATATACACACATGTAATTTCATTCTAACTGTATTTTGTTTATATATATATATATATATATATATATATATATATATATATATATATATATATAAATAAAACAAAATATACTTCGAATGACATTTTATATATCTATATATAAAATGCAAATAACCGCAAAAACATATATAAATACATATTACATATAATTACATAAAAGATTACATTAGTATACACGTAGAATTTAAATACCTATAAATGCATATATATTAAAATTCTATGTGTATATTTAAGTAATCTTTTCACATAATTAGGTGATTTGATTAATTAAAATTTGATTGACATACCTGACAACACAGGGAGAAAGTGCAGAGAATTTAATTCGCAAGCACTATATTTGACCCTGTAACTCTCCAAGACAACATAAAACCTGTACATGGGAGGTACTGTTTTACTCGGGAGACTTCGCTGAACTCAAATATTAGTGTTTCAAATTGGTAAATTGTATTACAACGATAATATTTTAAGTAAAAGTGACGTTTTTTGCATTTTTTACAAACGAACGGCACTTTTATGGACTATATTATTGTTGTAATATGTTTCTGTTTTAAAACACAAATATTTGTGTTTAGTGAAGTCTCCCGAGAATAACAGTACCCCCCATGTACAGGTTTCATGGTGTTTTGGAAAGTTAGAGAGTCACATATAAGGCTTGCATTTCATTTTTTTGACATTGAAATTTGCCAGATTGGTTATGTTGCCTTTGAGAGCGTATACCATTTGCAAAAGTAGACAACCCAAGGTATTGCAAGTGGGGTATGTCCAGTCTTTCTTAGTAGCCACTTAGTCACAAACACTGGCCAAATATTAGTTTTTTGCTTTTTTCACACAAAAACAAATATGAACGCTAACTTTGGCCAGTGTTTGTGACCAAGTGGCTACTAAAAAAGACTAAACATACCCCACTTTCAATACCTTTGGTTGTCTACTTTTTCAAATGGTATGCCATTATGGGGGTTAATTCTCATTGCTGGGCTACCACACCGTCTCAAAGGTAACATTACCAATCTGGCAAATTTCTATTTGAAAATGGAACATTCTATATTTGACCCTGTAACTTTCCAAAACACCATAAAACCTGTTAAGGGGGGATACTGTTGTACTCGTGAGACATCGCTGATTACAAATATGTGCATTTTTGTGCAGTAAAACCTAACAGCATTATGACATTCACAGCTAAGATGTCAGATGGAAATACAAATTAAAAAAAAAAAATCTTATTTTCTCACCTTTTTTTTTTTTTTTAAATGTTATTCATAATGAATTATGTTCCATATATGAATAGTTAATGATAAATTAAAGCCCTGTTTCTCCTGAACAAAATGATATACAATAAGTGTGGGTGCATATAATTTGAAAGAGGGGAACTACGGGTGAACAGACATAGCGCAAGTTCCATTTTTTGTTTACGTTTTGTTTTGATCAGAACGTGCACTATTGACTCCGTCCTGAAGGGGTTAAGCTAACACAGTTCTATATAATGGCACTATAGTCCGTGTAAACAAACATTGCGTGTATTTTGGGGGGGGCTTGGGGGGAAATATTACACTACCAAAAGTACTCCTGCAATAGATGATTACATTACATGGTCAAACCTGGTTTTATTTACCATTACTCAAGTGTTGCAGCATGAATCATAACAGGAAGTGAAATATAAATATGGCCTTAGATTACAGTTGATCTGGATGCTAGTTATGCCTTTTGTTACAAAAGAATCCAAAAACTCCTTCCCAACATTGAAGGCAAGAGATGTCCAAGAAGAACATCTGCCCACAAACATTTCAAACTGTTCTAATACATGGGGGCTGCATTCACCAGTAAACAGTGCAAGTGTTAATCGTCTTCCTCCATATGACGGCACATTTCATAACAGGAACAATGAATCACGTGAGCCGCAAGAGGGGGTAATCACAAAGCTGTTCCCGGCAGGATGAGTTTGTATTGGTAGCATTTGAGTCAGCATAAAAGCATGAGGAAATTGTAAACGCAACTGCAATTTCTGCCTGAAGCAGCATCAACATAAGGAGCACTACAGAAATGAAAGAACTAATGGAAGAGATCGAATAGCAATAAACCAGTTTTAAGATGAAATTTGTGTAGATATATTATTTATGGACATCACCCACATAGTAACAGTAAAAACACGTAATGAAATTAAAATATAATTTACATATGGCTGGGTTAGAGAGATATATATATATATATATATATATATATATACACACACACACACACACACTCTTTTTTTTAGATTACCCATGTGTTCTCACCACTATGCCAACAATAGGCAGTATGAATTATCCAGAAAGCTATGTGTCACTGTATTAAAACAGTCCCTTATTTGCATAGAAAACCATCCTTTGCATCAGGTGGAGTAAAGCGTGGTCTTGCATATATATATATATATTTACAAAGTAGAATTGAAAGGCATCCACACCTTTTTTTTTTTTTTTTAAACCGGCTGCAATAAGATTTGCCTGATGGAATTAGAGTAATTATGCCCCAGGCCAGCCCCCGTTCCCTCCCCCCTCCCCCCCCCGCCCCGAAAAAACCCACTCACCCTATTGACATCCTGACAGTGTCACTCCCCAACCAATGCCTGAGGTGATGTCACTGACCTGCCATCAAGAGCACTGTTTCCCTGCAGTAACCAAGCATTTGACTCATGGTTATTTACTAAAGTGAGAAATCAGAGTGATTTTCAAATGTAAGGCCAAAATAACTGAACTGGGAGAAAAAACAACAAACAAATAACCTTAAATCTCTGCTTCTCTCTTTCATGGATACGTATAAATAATTTAAAGTGTAGCTTTAAAAAAAAAAACTAAAAAAAAAAACTCACTGAGGGGCACTTATCTGATGTCACAAGGGTCACATCACTCAGCACCATAATTTTCATACCCCTCCTACTGCATGGGCACTTCATGAAGAGGGCTGCCCTGCTTATAATCTGGAGAATTCTGACACAGGAGCTGGCAGACAGCCCAGGAATCAATAAGAATGAGCCCATAGAAAGTGCCTCAGCCAATCTGAGTGCCATGTACTCGAGGGCAGTGCTGTCCATCCCAGCAGCACACGCACATTGTCCAGGATAACATGGAGGCCGTGCCCTGCCTGGCGGGGAGACACGGTGTCCAGGATAACATGGAGGCCGTGCCCTGCCCGGAGGGAGACACACGGTGTCCAGGATAACATGGAGGCCGTGCCCTGCCCGGGGGGAGAGACACGGTATCCAGGATAACATGGAGGCCGTGCCCTGCCCAGGGGGAGAGACACGGTGTCCAGGATAACATGGAGGCCGTGCCCTGCCCGGGGGGAGAGACACGGTGTCCAGGATAACATGGAGGCCGTGCCCTGCCCGGGGGGAGAGACACGGTGTCCAGGATAACATGGAGGCCGTGCCCTGCCCGGGGGGAGAGACACGGTGTCCAGGATAACATGGAGGCTGTGCCCTGCCCGGGGGGAGAGACACGGTGTCCAGGATAACATGGAGGCCGTGCCCTGCCCGGGGGGAGAGACACGGTGTCCAGGATAACATGGAGGCCGTGCCCTGCCCGGGGGGAGAGACACGGTGTCCAGGATAACATGGAGGCCGTGCCCTGCCCGGGGGGAGAGACACGGTGTCCAGGATAACATGGAGGCCGTGCCCTGCCCGGGGGGAGACACACGGTGTCCAGGATAACATGGAGGCCGTGCCCTGCCCGGGGGGAGACACACGGTGTCCAGGATAACATGGAGGCCGTGCCCTGCCCGGGGGGAGACACACGGTGTCCAGGATAACATGGAGGCCGTGCCCTGCCCGGGGGGAGACACACGGTGTCCAGGATAACATGGAGGCCGTGCCCTGCCCGGGGGGAGACACACGGTGTCCAGGATAACATGGAGGCCGTGCCCTGCCCGGGGGGAGACACACGGTGTCCAGGATAACATGGAGGCCGTGCCCTGCCCGGGGGGAGACACACGGTGTCCAGGATAACATGGAGGCCGTGCCCTGCCCGGGGGGAGACACACGGTGTCCAGGATAACATGGAGGCCGTGCCCTGCCCGGGGGGAGACACACGGTGTCCAGGATAACATGGAGGCCGTGCCCTGCCCGGGGGGAGACACACGGTGTCCAGGATAACATGGAGGCCGTGCCCTGCCCGGGGGGAGACACACGGTGTCCAGGATAACATGGAGGCCGTGCCCTGCCCGGGGGGAGACACACGGTGTCCAGGATAACATGGAGGCCGTGCCCTGCCCGGGGGGAGACACACGGTGTCCAGGATAACATGGAGGCCGTGCCCTGCCCGGGGGGAGACACACGGTGTCCAGGATAACATGGAGGCCGTGCCCTGCCCGGGGGGAGACACACGGTGTCCAGGATAACATGGAGGCCGTGCCCTGCCCGGGGGGAGACACACGGTGTCCAGGATAACATGGAGGCCGTGCCCTGCCCGGGGGGAGACACACGGTGTCCAGGATAACATGGAGGCCGTGCCCTGCCCGGGGGGAGACACACGGTGTCCAGGATAACATGGAGGCCGTGCCCTGCCCGGGGGGAGACACACGGTGTCCAGGATAACATGGAGGCCGTGCCCTGCCCGGGGGGAGACACACGGTGTCCAGGATAACATGGAGGCCGTGCCCTGCCCGGGGGGAGACACACGGTGTCCAGGATAACATGGAAGCCGTGCCCTGCCCGGGGAGACACACGGTGTCCAGGATAACATGGAGGCCGTGCCCTGCCCGGGGGGAGACACACGGTGTCCAGGATAACATGGAGGCCGTGCCCTGGCTGGGGGTGATGTACACAGGGGGCTCGGGGTGGGCAGAGAGCCGGTGAGGGGGTGTATGAGGAAGGAGAGCTGACAGGATGGCGGCCTGGGTGGGTGGGCAGACAGCCTGCCTGGGGGCGGCCTCCATTGTTCCTGCGGGCTGCCAGCTGCACTTACTTTCTGTATTCTCTTCAGCGCCATGGAGCAGGGCGGGCGGGGGCCGAGGCGGGCGGGCAGGCAGGCGGTGAGGAGAGACGCTGGGAGCGGAGGAGAAGGGCCTCCAATGCGGCTTCTCGCCGAGTCACTGCGGCTGATACAGGGACTGGAAGGAAGCGGATCACTAGCGCTCACTGCCGGCCCCTGGCCTGACTCACTCTGGGAGGGATCGAACGCTGCGAGGGGCGGGGTCTAAACTGTGAGCACGGATCGTGTTTCCGCTTTTTTAATAGAGAAAAGAGGAGGAAGCGATGACTAGAGGCTGCCGGGAAATGTAGTACATGGGCTTAGTGTCTTTTTTTTGTTTGTTTTGATGCAACTTTATTGCTATAATTAACAAACGAACAATAAACATAACAAATACCTTCTCAACGTTTCTAAAGGGCAGAGGGCGACACTTTTATTTTAAGGGTGTGACAGGGGGAAGGGGGGGAGAGGCTGGGCTGTTCTGGGAAATTGTAGGCACGTCACTAATGCAACTTATACAACTGAAATGTAATTTATAACTAGAACAGTGTGTCTTATTTACCCAGACTGGTTTATAAATACATTTATGGTAATTTAAGACACATTACTAAGAATATTATTGCTCAGGAGCTCTGTTATACACTAAGGCACACCAATAAATTGGAGTGCAAAGAAAAGCTGGACATTAGGATAGACACTCAGGACACACAGGAACAGAGGGATTGAGGGCCCTGCTCAATGAGCTTACATGCTAGAGGGAGTTGGGTAAAATGACACAAAAGGTAAGGATAGTATCAGACTAATGAACGTTGCAAGAGAGGAATCAGTCAGGAGCTATTAACATTCATTTTGAATTGTCACTTTAGTAAATCACTCTGTAGATGTGGTGTTTACAGGGAATGGCAAATGTCATGTAAAGTTGTATTTTATACTATGTAAGACCATATTTTGGGGGGGGGGGTTATTCCTGTATCATTTTATTAATTAAAATAAATTGCTAACGCCATAGTCCTCGGCATTGTAAAACATGTAAACAATTAATGACAAACATCTCCAAGAATACAAGAAATAGTATGTGATAATGCAATGGACACATGCGGTTCTTTCATCTGTATTGTGGAAAGAACCATAAAATGTTGATCATTAAAACATAGCTCAAGCATTAGAACCACAAAACTAAAACAAACAATATCTGCCATTTTAAACAATGCAAAAATTGTATGTCTCAAGTGAGATTGCAAAATATATATGTTCTCAGGCATTATGGGGGCACTGGTATGTTGGACTTTAAAGTGGCTCTGTTACCAGATCATACATTTTCAGTATTTCATAAAGAATCTTAGTGAAATACATTGACCATGTTGGAATTTTGTTGAAATTCCAACACAGTCAAAAGATAAAGGGTAAAGTAGGGACCACTTTGACTTATGGGCAAACCTAAAGTTGACAAAAAACATGACAAAAGGTGGGGTTTCCATTGTCAAATTTTGTCGATTCCCACTGAAATTACTAGCAACAGCTGTGGGAATTAGGTTTCTTGTGGATCGTGAGACTTGCGGGTTACTTACTAAAGGGAGGATTGGCGGTAATTAAGAGTGAGCGTCAAGTGAATTTCAAAGTTAAGGACAAAATAGCTGAATTTAAAAACTTATCCAAGTTATACTTCTAGTTCTGCTATTTGGGTCTACAGTTTAAACCTCACTTGAGTGGATAAATCTGTTGGTGTATGGTGGAGGTCGTGGTATTGCTGGATCCTCCATAGACACATTAGGGTTATACTCTTGCCCCTAGGTGACAGCTTCCAATGCACAACCATGCTACCACTCCTTTAGTGGGAATGTCACCTCCAGGGGCATTTGTAAAAGCTTACAGAGCAACTTTAAGAAGAGGCATTTCAAATTTCCTTATTGATTTCTGAAAAAAATTGAACCGCGATTATAATTAAATATAACCATACACCATTACTGAAAATAAAATGTTATATGAACTATAGTGTCTATTATTTTTTTAATAAATATTTATGAATTAATTCTTTTTAGTGCATCTCCTGAATTAAACCTTCTCAATGGGGCATCCATACGTAGCCCCTTTGGGTCAGCGGCACTACTTACATGCTAAAAACATGCACAATTTGATATTCTGAAACGCACCCTGAGTGAATTTTTGAGCATGATGTTGGGATTAATGAATGCACACTAAATCATTGATTACCTGCATGTTTTTTGTCAGATAAGCTGTAATTCTGATCAAAGAGTAAACTGGAAGGCCTCAGAGTAAAGGTAAGCCATGATATTATTTTAGAGCAGAGATAGGCAACCTTTGGAACTTCAGATGTTGTGGACCACATCTCCACTGATGTTTTGGCAGCATTATGGCTGTAAGAGCATTATGAGAGGACTTGTACACATTAGGAATGCCAAAAGTTGCCAAACCCTGTTTTAGAGAGATTAAATAGATACCCTTGTCATTTCTCTGCTTTTCTTAAATGCCAGTGTTTCGATGATCCCCCTCACATTGTGCAATGTAGGAATATTTTAGAGCTATGCTCTAAACTTCAAAGTGGTTGACAGTCAAATACAATGAGAAAATGCTTCCGTGACCAATAATCAATAAAAAAAAAAAAAAAAATTAAAATGCAGAGCACTCAATCTTTTGTAAAAGTAAACTCTGCTTTATTTAAATAGGCAGCACGCATGCAAAACGGCAAACTGCGAAGCATTAATGTGTATTGACATTTTAGTCCTACCTCTAAGTGTTCATGTAACTATAGTATGTGGAGGAAGGGTTGAGTTCCCCTAGTAAATTGGGTGCTTATCTGGTGTGGTTTTGCAAAAATAAATTTTTACTTCTCTAGTTTTGTTAGACACTGCAGATGCCCTTGTGTTAATTACATGCATTTTAATGGATTTTCACCTATTTTAGGGTAATTCAAATCTTTAAAAAGGCTTCCTTAGAGTGCTACAGCCAGAGAGCTTTATTTTGGCTGCAGTAGAAAAATAGTTAAGTTAGGGAGATCTTGCTGATGTTGTGAAGGCTTATGGGATGCCCGAGCTGACAAGGCTGAAGCAGAATCTTTTCTATATTAACAGGGATTAGAATGTCCCATTCAATAACTATTCGTACTTTTCAATCTCCCATTTTTTTAAATTTTTTTTTAAAGGAAGGGGGAAAAAAAATACATATATATATACACACACACACACACACACACACACACACACAGTTAAGACTCATTAAAGGGACATTCCACTGTCCAAATAATCATTTAGTAGCTTTACCCCCAATGAAAATATTCAAATATGCATTTTGCATTGGGGGTATATCAAAAAACAGTAATTTTACTTACCGTTAATTCCTTTTTTCTTTGTATAGTGGCAGTACTCACAAGAGGGATGTTCCTTCCGGTCTTGGACAAGAAGCTCCCCCTTCTTTTAGATTTATATCTGTGCTCCGCCTGCTGCCTCTATAAAGCCTGTAAGTCCTGAACACTCACCAGTAATAAAAAAGAACCAAACGGAGACAGAGTAATGCAAATTCATTTAATCCACATCAAAGCAGAGGGAAAGCCAGTACTGCACTATACAAAGAAAAAAGGAATTTACGGTAAGTAAAATTACTGTTTTTCCCTTCGTATAGTGGCAGTACTCACGTGGGATATAACAAGATCCCTGCAACAAATAAAGGGTGGGGTCTCAGCAGGCCACAGCTTGCAGCACCTTACGCCCAAAAGCAGCCTCAGATGATGAGAATATGTCCAGCCTATAATGCTTGATAAAGGTATGTAATGAAGACCAGGTAACCGCTTTGCAGATGTCTTCAGGTGATGCAGATGCTCTTTCAGCCCAGGAGGTTGCCATAGCCCTAGTAGAATGAGCCTTTAATGGGAATCTAAGAGGAATCCCTTTGGAGTGATAAGCCAACCTGATGGTATTTGTCAGCCATCTAGCTAATGAGGGTCCGGAGACAGCACCACCTTTACATTTGCCTTGAATGTAGACAAAGAGATGATCTGAGGATCTAAACTCCTGAGACTTCCAAAGGTAGATCTTCAGGGATCTCCTAACATCCAGGAGATGCCACTTTCTTTCCAGATCTGATGTAGGTGATTGACAAAAGGCTGGCAGAATAATAGGCTGGTTAATCGCAGCACTTGATATAACCTTGGGCAGAAAGGAAGGCCTGGGATGCAGTACCACCTTTTCTTGATGAAATATGGTGAACTCCGGAGAAGAAGATAGAGCTCGGATCTCACCTATTCTCCTAGCGGAGGTGATAGCCACCAGGAAGGCCATCTTGAAGGTAAGCAGCTTGATGGGGACTTTAAGTAATGGTTCAAACTGTGGTTCACAAAGGGCTTGAAGAACCTTGGGAGGCCTCTTCAACCGTATGGATTTAATAAACCTTCGTACAAGCATGTTTGAGGCCAAGTCACGAACCAGGAAGTGACTAAGAGCTGAAATCTGGCCTTTGAGCGTAGAAACCCCTAGGCCGGCTTCAAACCCCTCTTGTAAAAAAGAAAGAATAACAGGGATCGAGGCTTTGGCAGGATCTGAACCACGAAGTGAACACCAAGTTCTGAACTTCATCCAAACCCTGAAATAGATTTTCGAAGCGGACAGAGGACAGCAAAACATCACATAAATGGTCAGAAAGACCATGACCTTGAAGGATCATCCTTGCAGCAACCATGCCGTCAGGTGAAACATCTCCAGGGTTTCTACGGGAAGAGTCACATTCTCTAAAATGTGAGAAGAAACTGGGAGATGCCAACGTGAGATGGTCATGTTTTCCACTTCTGAAAACCAACTTCTGTTCGGCCAGAAGGGTAGGACTGCCAAAATTCTTGCCTTCTCCCATCTTATTTTCTGAACAATCCGTGGTATAAGAGCGATAGGAGGGAAAACATAAGCCATGTCGAAGTTCCAAGGGATCGATAGACCGTCTAGGACATCTGGGTAATCTCCTGTACGGAGAGAAGCAAATCTTTGAACTTTTCTGTTTCTCCTTGTGGCCAACAAATCTATCTCTGGCCTGCCGAAGCGAGAAACCAGCTTCAGGAAAACTTGGTTTGATAGCGCCCAGTCTGCCTGAGACCAATGGCTTCTGCTGAGGTCGTCTGCAATAATGTTTAGAGACCCTCTGATATGGGTGGCTGATATTGCGAGAAGATTCGCTTGGGCCCAGGACATTATGCGGTAGCAGAGATCTTGTAGAGCTTTTACCTTTGTGCCCCCTTGGTGATTCAAATAAGCCACCGTAGTGGCATTGTCCAACTGAATCCTTACTGACTGATTGGTGATGACAGTGCTGAAGGAAACCAGAGCCTTCCAAACCGCTTTTAACTCCCTGAAGTTTGAGGATGCGCATGCCTCTTCTCTGTTCCAAAGACCTTGATGGAACTGAGAACCTAGATGGGCCCCCCAACCCATCTGAGAGGCATCTGTGGTTATCGTAATCCACTGTTTTTGTGCAAACGATAGGCCCTTTGAGATGTTGCTTCTGTCTTTCCACCAGTTCAGTTGTCTTTTCAGGGTTTAGATCTTCCTGTTTTCGTGGCCATTGGGAAAGGATGTCCCATTGCAATGGTTTTGATTCCGCCTTTGCCCAGGCCACTGCTGGGATTGCAGAAGTGAGGAGGCCTAGTAACCTCATAGCATCCCTGATTGAGCTTAGGTTTTTTTGCAGCTTTGATACGGCTCTTAAAATCCTCAATTGTTTCTTTATTGGTAGAAAAAGAGAGGGACTGTGATTCTACCCGAAGCCCCAAGAATTCTAGACTCAGTGACGGAGTCAACTTGGATTTTTCCAGGTTCAGGATCCAACCGTGATCTTTTAAAACCTTCATAGCAATCTTGAGATGAAGTTTTAGCAGTTGCCTTGATTGAGCTTTCAGGAACCAATCGTCCAGGTAAGGAACAATCGAGATACCTTTGAGATGTAAAACTGCTGCTATGGGTGCCAGGATCTTTGTAAAAACTCGAGGAGCTGAGGACAGGCCAAAGGGAAGAGCCTTGAATTGTAAATGCAGAATCCTTTGCTTTCTTGTCAGAACAGCAAATCTGAGAAACTTCCGGGAAGATTCTGAAACTGGTACATGGAGATAAGCATCTTTAAAATCTAACTTTGCCATGTAATCTCCCTTTTGTAGAATGTGCGTTACCGACAGAATACTTTCCATACGGAACTTCTGGTACAGTATGCAGGTGTTGACTTGTTTCAGGTCCAGGATCGGCCGAAAGGATCCATCTGGTTTTTGAACCAGGAAAAGGCATGAGTAAACACCCTGAAATTCCCAACATTTTGGTACCTTCTCTACCACATCTTTTCTCAAAAGAAGGAGCGCTTCTGTTAGGAGAGCCTCTGTTTTTACCCTTGAAGGATAGCTTGACAGTAGGAAGGATGGACGTGGTCTTGACAAAAACTTTATCTTGTAACCTTCTGAAACGGTTCTTATAATCCACCCATTTGAAGTACTCCTTTTCCATTCGTGGGTGAAGAACTGAAGGCGTCCTCCCACTCTTTTGGCGTCAAAACTTCCTCTTTTTGTCTTGCCTGTTGGATTCCTGTCTAGACCACTGGCTGTTGTTCCCACCATGTTTGTGAAACCTGCGAAACCGCCCTTGGTAACGAAAGGACCGCTGACCCCTGTACTGAAATCTTTTATATCCCTGGGTTCTTGGTTCCAGAGGTAGGACTTTCTTCGTATCCGACATCTGTTTAATAATGTCTTCTAAAGGAGTACCAAAAAGTTTTTCCCTCTCAAAGGGTAATTCACATAAGGCTGCCTTGGATGCGGAATCAGCTGTCCATGTTCGTAGCCAAAGTGCTCTTCTGGCTACTGATGACAACCCCATAATTCTTGCTGATAAACGAAGAAACTCCTCAGAGGCATCTGAAAGGAATTCATTGGATAGCTTCTATAGGAACATGAGATGGGAAGGATCTGTATCGGATTTTCCCATAAGGGAATCTTCCAGGGCTTGTAGCCACACGCTCTGAGCTCTGAGAACCGCTGAATCTGCAATTTCAGCTCTGCACTGATGTCCTGTGGCCTGGAAAATTCTTCTGCATGAAGTTTCGGCTCGTTTGTCCATTGGGTCTTTAAGACCTAAAACTTCTCCAATGGGTATAGTGGTTTTCTTTGACAGCTGGGCAATCTGAATATCCACTTTAGGAAGATCTTCCCATTTGTCTTCAGACTGTAGCTTAAACACCAGTTTAAAATGCTTTGAAATAAACGCACGTCTTTCAGGATTCTTCCATTCTCTATGAAGGATATCCAAAATTTTAGGAGACATTGGGAAACCTTTAACCTTACCCTTGGTAGGTTCAGTTTCTTGTACAGCTGTCGTTACTTCTTTAATAAATTTCTTCAGCTCTTCTGGTGGGAAGCCCTCCTCCACACTTGAAGCCAGGCTGGAAATATCCGAAGGGGAAGAAAAAGAGCATTCTCCTGAAGAGACGTCAGACACAGAAGGAGATCTATTCCTCCTACGTTTTTTAGGCAGATTTTCTTGAATAGTCGGCTGTTTCTTTACAGAATCTTTAAAAGACTCAAATGTCTGGCACAAATTTTCCTGAAACCAGCCCAGTCTGTTTTGTTTTCTCTAGTAATTCTGAAGCGCACTGATTACATGTCTTTTTGCGACATCCGTCAGGTAGAGGTACAGCACATTCCAGACAAGATAAATGCTTAGACTTGCTTGTGGCTTTTTTGAGAACAGATGTTGACATCTTGTCTTTATCTGCCTTATCCGGAGATATAGGGCTGGACATATCTGTGAAATACCAGAATAGTAAAATTAATAAAATACATTAATGAAGCATGCATAAGCATAGGTGAAATAAAAAGGAGAGTTTAAAACATCAAACCTCACCTTAAACCACCTAAGGTCCGTGTAGGAGGGCTGGTGACACGGAGAACCAGAACTGTACACCCACCCTTTGGGTAAGAAAGGTTCTGCACAGCTTTCTAATCAAAATTTTTGAATTTGGCGCCAACACCGTTTCGCGCATGCGCAGTAGTGCGATTCCGTGTTTGGTGGAACGCAACGCCTCCCAGGCGTGCGTTCCACTGCTGTGCGCATGCGTAAAGTCACGAGGAGGACCACCCGGGAACTCAACGAGCAAAGCCACATAAAGAGCAGTACCCGGTCGCGTTCCGTAACGTGAAACCGGAAGCATTGTGCCACTCAGATCCCACCCGGGGAGCTATCGGGCACTAACCTCCTCGATCAGCAGCCTGTACTGATCGCACCATTCTCCACCAGACCGGGGGAAACCTGTCCGTCCCGTTTGCCGGGTCAAGAAGAACTGGGTGAGTGTTCAGGACTTACAGGCTTTATAGAGGCAGCAGGCGGAGCACAGATATAAATCTAAAAGAAGGGGGAGCTTCTTGTCCAAGACCGGAAGGAACATCCCACTTGTGAGTACTGCCACTATACGAAGGGAAAAACAGCTTGCAAAACTTATCTGCAGCCTTTACAAACCATCTCCTTCTAATCCAGCTGAGAAGTTCTGTGGCTGTCCAATCACAGACTTCCCTATGTAACTCAATGAGAACGGTTTGCAAGGTGGGTGCTCTGGGCAATTGCTGCCTCTTGAGTTTCGCTCCACTGAACTAAACAACCAGGAATTAACAAAATTAGTTGTCTGATTAAAACGCCAGGGAGTATAACCAGATTAAATTATAAAAAAGTGCCAATTTTCATTAAAGCCATTTGGAAATTGGATGAAAACAAAAAAACCAAACGACTTCACACGTAAAGCACTTTGGCAAGTTCTTGTTTGTAGTGTCCCTTTGAGGACTCGAACAGGTATCATTTAATAGGGCATGTGCATTTTTATCTGACAACATGTGGAGTTAAAAGGTATACTATAGTCACCAAAAAATGTTTTCTTAATGAAGCAGTTTTGGTTTATAGATCATGCTCTTTTCAGAACCCCAAGAAAGCATTATATTTCCCAGTACCTAATTCAGTGTAGTGTGTCAGTTAGATTTCCTTTTTTTTGCCAAGGATAGCTCTAGCATTTGATACTTCAGGACATGAGGAAATTAGTAAAAGGTACACCCCCTGGGTGGCAGCTACTATTTGATCAGGACGTGGGTAGGTCACTTTCAGCACACCAGATGCTGTGGACTACATCTCACTCAACATCCATAATGCTGGCAAAGCTTTATGAAAAATTTAGTCAAAATCTGGAATGCCGAAGTTTGCTTACTGTAGCATCAGGAGAAAGGTGAATTAAACTGGCAGCAGCTGCATATAGATTAGGGATCCTGTACTGCATTGCGACAGTTAATCCACATGTTACAGGGAATAATGAATCAATGGCATCACCTGCCATGGAAGAAGAGGTTGAAAACAGGAGTGCACAAGAGTATACAGTACCTCTACAAAACAACAGGTAGCACGTTTTATCCACTCCTAGTACCTGAAGCATTGCCCTTATTGCAGTAGTAATAAGAACATAAAAACAACATTTGGCAGATTGTGTAAAAACATTTCAAAAACCTAGATATAGAATACAGGGGGCTGCACCCAGAGACTCCTGGCAAAGTAACATCACTAAGCTGAAGGGTTTGCTTGTCGTGCCTTTGTTATTCTATGATAAAAAGCCATTTCAAACACAGAACTATGAAAAAATAAAATAAAGGTCATTGGAAATTTGCCATGTTTCCAGATAATTTGTTATCTTCAAAGAAGATGTTCACAATGCAACCAGGAACACAAAACAAAGTATGATTTTATAAATAATTTAATGCCTATGCATCCACTTTACATTCCATTGTCATTATAGGTAGCTCACAGAGGAGAAATAAAAATCAAAACACAGATATGAACCTATTAAGATACAAATGTACAGCGTGATATGTAATCAATATGTAAAGGAGGCCTCAAACGTAACAATTGTCAGAACTGCTAACACCGAAAGATTTTAAACACTTAAGGCATATGACAAATACAAGAGGTGGTCTTCCATTGGTAAAGAGAAGGGTTTAGTCACTCTTCACACATTCGTGATTCATTTGATATCACAAAACTATAACATGTGTCCATCAGATTTTCTCCAGATATTTGTGGGTATTCCAAAAGTAGGGAAGGAAAAGACAATTATGCTTAACCTGTATAGATTAGCATGCGTTGAAGGCACAGAAAGTATATTGATTTTACAGCACATCCATTTTAATCAGTATTGGTTTAGACCAGTGTAAAATATCCAATTTGAATTCAATACATGGCCATATGAATTACATTAGCCTCACAGACAAGAATAGAAGTTTAAGGACATCATGAATTTACTATCAGGAAAAACGATTCACACAAGAAATAGTTTTGTAGATGTATTGAATAAACAAAGTTGTTTGTAAAAAGCTGACAAGTTCACTTTAAGACCAATTTTGGTTTTATTTTTAATGTTGTGAATAGCTAACACTAATAATTCTGACAGTTGCTGGCCTTCAAATCCTCAATTACGATTCCTTTTTCTTGATGATCAGGGGGCCCACATTATCACCAGTTTCCTCATTGTGCTTTGTGTGTGCACCATCACAAAATGGAAACTGCAGAGGGAAATAAAAAAAATTAAAAGTAAATGTATGAATAACCAATTTTTGTTTTTGCAGTTACAAGAAACAGAACATAAACAAACATTTTAGCCTCATCTATCTTTCCATCTGCTTTCAAATTTAAAATGCTCTAAAACCATTACAGTGCCCACAATTAGTTTAAGTTAAAGTCACACAAACACATTCAAGCAACTTCTGCTGACCACTACCAACCATTTCCCATCAGCTGGTTGGTCTCTTTCATACGGAGTAAATTTCAAGTGTACCCCAGCAGGGAAAATCAAACTGGAAAGCAGGTGGAACGCATGCAGATCAGTGGTGGGTGTTACAATAATTCAACATCCATGGAACTGAAGATATGACTGCTCTAACCTGGAGTGGAGGTAAGGCAAACCTTTCATGAGAGGATTACTTTAACTCATCTGTTAAACTGGCTTTAAAATTATTATGTTAAAGGATCACTATATATCTATAAAGTGTTTCAGCTTGCTGAAGTGCTTTAAGGGTGAGGAGTATCCTGTTATGACAGTTTAGAAAATGTATTGATTTTAGCTGGGCTCGAGTCCTTCAGGAACCCGTGGGAACGACGTTCACGCACTTTTTCCACAGCAGGAACGCCGTTCCAGTTAGTGGTCCTGCAGGACTTGTTTGCCAGCGAGGATAACCAGGCATTCGTGATGCCAGGAGTCGGAATATGACTTCCTGCCCGCACAGCAGCCCCACTGGATCCCAAGTAAAAAAAATCCACCCAGCTCTCCCAAATGTAGGGAGGCTGGGTGGATTTAAAAAAAATAATCTGTGAGTGTGTATGTGTGTGTGTCTGGCTGTCAGTGAATCTGTGTGTATATCAGTCAGTGTGTCAGTGAATCTGTGTGTATATCTGTCAGTGTGTGTCTGTGTCTGTAAGTGTGTCTGTGAGCCCCCCTACCCACCATACAGACCCTCATTCCTCTCACCGCCCCCCTACCCACACCTTGTCACAGCCATACCCACAAACCCTGTCACAGCCCCCTCACACACATACTGACACCCCCTCCATACAATATCACCATCCCCAATCACTTTCAGCCATATATATGCATACGGGCGTATAATGGTTTTTTTTTTTCCCCCAACACTTTTCCCCAGGACTTGACCCCTGGATAAAACTCCCTTGCTGCATTATATCTGCTCTCATAAGCTCCCCTGAGCTCACAGAAGTGGCAGGCACACTCTCTACTTGAGCATGCCTGCCTCTTCCCCCACTTCTGTTCTTCTCAAACCTCAGATTAGAATACTGTGCAGGTGCGTGTGAAAAAGGAGAGTTTCAGAGTCTTCTCAATGAGAAATCCCAAACAGGGTATTTCCCCATAAAGACTTTGTTTCTTCCAGGTAAAAAGTGGAAGGGGCCTGCAAAAGCTGCAGATATAAGAAATGCAGCTTTTGCAAGCTCTTTTAAAAAGGTATACCCCCAATGAATACATGCATGAAAAATGTAGATTTAGAAGGGTATATTGTCCCTTTGGCACAGGATGGACGTTTTTATTAACAGGAAATGGTAAGAAGGCTATGAATGAATGCCATGAAAGACAACAATAAAAATAAATAATCACAATAGTCAAATATATTGAAATGGAGTTTAAAAGGATGCAAAGTATATGGAATATCAAATTATGATTTCCTACATTAAGTAAAAAAAAAATCCACATTTTAAAACTACAGCCATTGTTTAGTACACTACAAGTTTGCACCTTTTTCGATCTCCAGCAACGACAGTAGACAGCTTTGTCACCCAAATCTTCCATATCAAAAGCATGGACCACCTTTGGATTATCTTTCTGGATGTCAATGTTTACCATAGACTTGCAGGATTTATCTTTGCAGAAAATAGCTTTGTACACCAAATATCCTGCAGCAGCAACACCAACTGTCAATGTGGCAGTGGCAACCCACTCTGTAAAATAAATTAAAGAGTTAAAGGCTCTAATGGATTTTCATAGATTAAGCACACACAGAGAAAAATCAGATTTGTCAAACTTTCCCGGAGCCTGGCACCCACCGGGGGCCGGAGATCCGCGTCTGTGGTTTGATGCAAAGTAGCTCAAGATTTACCTATCAAAGCACTCTTATTGGTAGGCTTAAATTGGAGCGCTCTGAGTCAAATTGCAGGACATGAGAATGTTTTATAAGTCTTTCCCCACCCTGCGGAGCTCAGTCCCCCAAGGTATTTAGTTTTATTGGTTCCCCCTCACTATTTTGAGGGTGAGGGGGCAGGTAGGCTTTTTTTTTTTAGAGGGGGTGACTAGGGGCTTAGGAACCCCTACTCACCTTGGAGGGAGGGGGGGTAATTTTTACATTTAGCCCTCACCTGTTACCCATGGGTGGGGGGACAATAGGTCCCTCTCCCCCCATTGTCACTTGGGCTCTCACTCATCGCCCATGGGTGGGGGCAAAAGGTCCCCCCCATTGTATTTTAGGGTCTTCACCCGCCACGCATGAGTGAGGGTCGTAGGGGGTGTACAATAGCCCCCCTATTGTATTTTAAGGTCTCCACCCGCCACACATCGGTGGGGGCTGGGAAGGTGGACAATAGTCCACCCCCCCCGTTTTATTTCAGGGCCCCACCCGCCATGCATGAGTGGGGACCGGAGGGGGTGTACAATAGGCCCCCCCTATTGTATTTTAGGGTCCCCAGCCGCCACACAACGGTGGGGGCTGGGAGGGTGGACAATAGCCCTCCCCCTCCCCCCGTTTTATTTCAGGGTCCCCACCCACCACGCATGGATGGTGGCAGAGGGTGGACACTAGGTCCCCCATTTAGTTTAGTGGGGGGGCTCAGGGGCCCCCCCCCCTGTTAATTATTTTTATAGGTGCCCCACTAAGGGGCACTTTATTAAGGTAGTGGGGGGGTGTTTTTTTTACAACCATGAGTAGCCACTGGCTGCTCACTGTTTAGTAGATATGCCCCTACTCACAGTATAGCGAGTAGGGGCAGATTAATTACTAATACTAAGTAATCTTTACTTAGTATTGGTAAATTTGGCTGAAACACCAATTTAGGTCTTTCAGCAGTTAAGTAGATAGCTTCCCAATACCGTGGGAATTAGAGAGCCATCTACCCGCGGCACAAATAGGATCGGAGTTTCATTCATTCTAAAGAAATTCTGATCCGAACAAAAACTCCCGAATTGCGTCCTAACACGAATGGACAAATTGTTCTCATTCTGCAAGGACGAAATTCGGTAGTTTCATCAGTGTTCAAACGCTGAATGAAGCAGCAGGAGGAAAGTGAGAATTGTGGGAAAATTGCTTTGACCCGCAGGAAGTGGGTCAGAGCAGGTCAAGCGTAGGAAAAATACATAAGACAAAATAGTCCCTATTTTTTCCTACGCTTAAAAGAAAACTAGAGCAGATCGGAAGAAATGAAGAACAGATCCTGAGAGTGGGAGAGAAGAGGAAGCGATTAGGTAAGTTCGGCATGACAGTGCCGCTTTAAATCCCATCCAGACATTAAGGCATGTTATGCAAAAATATTTAAGTCATTATTGAAATATAAATGATTAACCTAGAAAACTAAAGATAGCGCACCTTGCAATGATTTCATCGTTATCTATATATTTCTAATGGTATAAAAAAAAAAAAAAAAATACTAATACTTATAACAGTTAAACTAATCTGAAAAGTTATTCTAAATAGGAGATCTTCATCTGGTTGCAAATATTTAAAAATTGTAACAACCAGCAATAATGAGTCTTTGTTTAAAAATCATAATTTAACCCCTTAAGGACACATGACATGTGTGACATGTCATGATTCCCTTTTATTCCAGAAGTTTGGTCCTTAAGGGGTTAAATCAAATCAACCCTGTCAGACCCTAAAACAAAGTTGATATGGCGCCTGCTACAATAATCCATACTTCTATATAAACTGTAATCTCATTTGAGCAGGGTCCTCTTGAACACAACGTTCCTAAGTTTCTTTTAATTGTCCTGTTCTATTTAAATCCCCCCCTCTTATAATATTGTAAAGCGCTGCGTAATCTGTTGGCGCTATTTAAATGGTAATAATAATAATAATGGCTGTTGGACTACAGAAAAACATAAAAAAAAAAAAAAAAAAAAAGTAGAACGAACATTTCTAAATTAGTTAATGTGACAGCACAATAAGCATAAAGTGGTATTACAGAGCAATTAGCATAAAACATTCCCTCTTTGCATCAGAAGTATTTATGATGCATCTAAGGCACATGTTTCCACAAGGTAATACAGTATGGAGAATCTAAATGGTGCTTGGAGGAAGACAAAGGGGATAAAATATGTAAAAGTAGGAAACAGATTTCACAATCTGCAATCAATACCAGAAACAAAAAGACAATTACCAATTTCTGTTTAGAAGAGACATTGTTTTAAATGCTCGGTACTGACTTATTCTAATAAAGGAATAAGTACTGAGCATTGTGGTATTGATGTAAGCAACGGGACAGAAAAATTGGAAAAGATTTAGAAAAATGTTTTTTTTCTTAAAATAAATAATACATTAGTGTTCTCTAACCAATATTTACAAAACCAATTTCCATGATTGTTAATGTGTTATGAAGATATTTTATCAAAACTAATGCAATAAAGATGAGAGATACGCAGTTTTCAAAGTGTCCATCGTTTCCTGCAAATAAATGTTCCAAAGTAAGGTTTTGATGGGTCAGGAAGAGGCGGAGACTTATCTGGGTTTTCAGTATTGTTGTGCATACCTCATTAACCAGTACAGAACCAGAATTTATGGAATATTTAATTTAGCTTTCTACAGACAACTGCAGTGTGAGGGACGCATGGAGGGAAGAAGCCATTGCACAAGCTGAAGGAAAACTTTAATGTTAGGAATATATCTTTCCCCCTTGTTGGCAAGCAAAGGGTTATAAAACCCTTTAAACACCTGATTCCAGCGCCAAAGTCCCTCAGTGCTGGGTCGGGCTCCTCCTTCGCCAATGAGGTCACCTAATGCTCATGCACTGCAATCGCCATCATTAGGCCTTCACCATAGGAAAGCATTGATTCAATACTTTCCTATTGGATTTTAGAAGACGCTGGACATACTCATGCAAAGGGTGAGGACGTCCAGCCTCAATTCACAAAGTCAAACTCTCTGAAAGGCCAGGAAAGGCTGTCTGAATCCTGAAGTGTATACTTTGCAGTTTCTCTGCAGCTGGAGGGTTAAGGAGACAATGACACTGCACACAGACCACTTCAATGAGATGAAGTGGTCTGAATGCCCTTTAAGAAAACATTCTAGGAAACCCATGATTACCGTATTTACTCAAATCCAATGCGCAACTTTTTTGGAAAATAAAGTTTTCAAAATTTGAATGTGCATTAGATTCGATGGCGCATTACATTAGAGGCAAAATTTGAAATGTACGGCGAATTCACACAGGCAAATTTCGTTCCTGAAAGAGCGCTTAAGAAACACTCAACATGTAACACTAAAATTGAAACACCATCAGTGTTACTAAAGTATAAGGAAAACATTTTTATTGTAGCACAATGTTGTATAGGAGTATCTGCTTGTATAAACATAGAAACATAAAATGTGACGGCAGATAAGAACCATTTGGCCCATCTAGTCTGCCCAATTTTCTAAATACTTTCATTAGTCCCTGGCCTTATCTTATAGCTAGGATAGCCTTATGCCTATCCCATGCATGCTTAAACTCCTTTACTGTGTTAACCTATACCACTTCAGCTGGAAGGCTATTCCATGCATCCACTACCCTCTCATAAATGCACATTACATTCGCCAGCAAAAAAAAATTTCAGCTTTAGATTCGGTTAAATAAAGTTGCTATATAGATCGCTCGTGAAAAATGCCATCTTCACGCTTTAACTGTGTTGCTACTACCATCTTGGAAGTGAAATCAGTGGAGCAAAGGTGCAAACAGTTGTCAAGCTTACCGTGCGATTTAATGGACTTCAGGGTTTTAACTGGATAAAAAGCACAGTAATAACTAGAAAAGCTACAATTTCTGGGAAAATTATGTGAAGTGTTCTTGCCATCATCAGTAGTCTACAACTGGAGTGGGCGGAGTAACTGTGTATTTATTTATTTATTTAATTGCAACGTTGTTGCCCAAAGTGCTTCACAGGTACATTAAAACATACATTTATAAAAACATTAGCAGGCCCTGTCTATGACATCACTTGCTGCTCCAGCCTGGCACAGGTCAGAGTATTTTGGCGGTTGCCATCTTCAAACGGTCGTATTTTAGAAAATATAAATCCTACAACGAAGAGCTTTATATTGTGAGAATCACAAGACCCAGACCTACATTGTGATGCATAGTATGTCTCTGAAGTATTAAAAATGAAGGCAGTGTCGCAGTTTAGAAATTGCCGTACAAATTTGAGTTGGCAATAGTGGAATTTCAATGAATGTCAATGGACGGCGTGAGTTGCAAACAAATGGTCATATTGTGAAAACTATTTGGACTATGGCTTAGCCGTGGACATTTTTAGTGACAGCAGGGATAGCTGAACGTTTTGATATAACGTTTTGTGTAGGTGGGCTTGAAAATGAGGGAGTGGTGGCAGTTTAGAAATCATGTCCTGATTTTTCAGCTTTTGTCAGCTCCCACTCTAGTTTTGAACATTTTGCCATTCATTCCTATGGGACCAATTTCGCCACAAGAACGACGATATTCCGTGAACCATTCGGCGAAACGTTCCACAAAGTAATAGCAATCTGTTCGGGAACAATCCGCACGTTTTGGTATATTTTTGTCTATGTAGTGTAAAAACTGTGGGAGGAGTTAGGGTGGCAAATTTGGCTATTATAATAATAATAATAATAATATATATGTGAGATAACATTAAGTGGTCTTGCTATGCAAGAACACTTAAATAGTGAGTATTTGTGACAAATGGCATTCTTAATTTCCCAATTCAGTGTTATAAACAAAATGACCAGGTCTGTGTAAATAATTAAAGAACTATAGTATTAGGGATACAAACATGTATTCCTAACACAAGAGCGCTGGACTATCTATTCAGGAGTTCAAACCCTCTTTAGAATGGAGTTAAAAAGGCATTTAACTTGGCCTTTCTCCGTCACTGCCCTGGTCTCACAGCAGCTGGCCCAGACTACATGGCTGAGATCATCAATCTCCATAGGAAAGTTTTAAGAGGCTATTGAGCATTCACAGCAAAATTCTAGCTGCGCCAATCAGCATCTCGTCCTAGAGGTGCACTGAATCAATGCATCTATATTGGGAGCATTTATCATCTCCAAGCAGAGCGTGGAGACGACGGACACAAGTCCTGCAAAGTAAGGGGGAGTGGGAGACCTTATAGGTCACGATATTGCTAGGAAAAGTATTAAATTTCTGTGCAATATATAATTTGATCATTTAGAACGTACTCATTTTTAAATAAGTTTAAAAAAAAGAATTCCAGTCCATTTTAACCCCTTAACGCCGTGCTATGCAGTCACGGTTTAAGTGGGCTTTAAAGCCGTTGTGACGGCATAGCACGCCGTAACGGCTTTAAGCCCTGGAGCGCCCGGTATACTTACCTTACCGGCGCTCCGCTTCGGGAGGACTGCCTCACAGCCCAGGCAGCCCCCCCACGGCAAATCAGGCCCCCGGGGGCCATGTGATCACTCTCAAAGAGCGATCACATGGCCCCCTATAGCTGGCTGTGGATCTGCCAGCAGGGGGACTGTCTAAAATATCAGACAGTCCCCCTGCTGGTGGGAAGTATAAAAAAAAATTAGACATGTTTTAAAATAAATCAAATGTGTGTATATATATATATAACGTCATACATAGTGTATTTTAATACTAATATAAGTACATATATTAGTATTAAAATACACTTAGAATGACGTTACATACATATATATATATATATATACGTATAATTACAATAATAAATAAATAAATAAAATAATAAAATTAATAAATAAAATATTGAAACAAAATTTAATATAAATTATATATACATATGTAATTTCATTCTAACTGTATTTTGTTATTAATATATATAGGTAACAAAATACACTTAGAATGACATTCTATATATATCTATCTATATACAAAATGCAAATAAATATAATACATATATAAATACATATAATTACATAAAATATTACATTAGTATACACGTAGAATATAAATACCTATAAATGCATATGTATTAAAATTCTACGTGTATATTTAAGTAATCTTTTAACATAATTAGGTGATTTGATTAATTAAAATTTGATTGACATGCCTGACAACACAGGGAGAAAGTGCAGAGAATTTAATTCGCAAGCACTATATTTGACCCTGTAACTCTCCAAGACAACATAAAACCTGTACATGGGGGGTACCGTTTTACTCAGGAGATTTCGCTGAACTCAAATATTAGTGTTTCAAATTGGTAAATTGTATTACAACGATGATATTTAAGTAAAAGTGAAGTTTTTTGCATTTTTTACAAACGAACGGCACTTTTATGGACTATATTATTGTTGTAATATGTTTTACTGTTTTAACCCCTTAAGGACACATGACATGTGTGACATGTCATAATTCCCTTTTATTCCAGAAGTTTGGTCCTTAAGGGGTTAAAACACTAATATTTGTGTTTAGTAAAGTCTCCCGAGAATAACAGTACCCCCCATGTACAGGTTTCATGGTGTTTTGGAAAGTTAGAGAGTCACATATAAGGCTTGCATTTCATTTTTTTTTTACATTGAAATTTGCCAGATTGGTTATGTTGCCTTTGAGAGCGTATGGTAGCCCAGGAATGAGAATTACCCCCATGATGGCATACCATTTGCAAAAGTAGACAACCCAAGGTATTGCAAGTGGGGTATGTCCAGTCTTTCTTAGTAGCCACTTAGTCACAAACACTGGCCAAATATTCGTTTTTTGCTTTTTTAACACAAAAACAAATATGAACGCTAACTTTGGCCAGTGTTTGTGACTAAGTGGCTACTAAAAAAGACTAAAAATACCCCACTTTCAATACCTTTGGTTGTCTACTTTTTAAAATGGTATGCCATTATGGGGGTAATTCTCATTGCTGGGCTACCACACAGTCTCAAAGGTAACATTACCAATCTGGCAAATTTCTATTTGAAAATGGAACGTTCTATATTTGACCCTGTAACTTTCCAAAACACCATAAAACCTGTTAATGGGGGATACTGTTTTACTCGTGAGACATTGCTGATTACAAATATGTGCATTTTTGTGCAGTAAAACCCAACAGTATTATGACATTCACGGCTAAAATGTCAGACGGAAATACAAATGTAAAAAAAATAAAAATCTTATTTTCTCACTTTTTTTTTTTTTTTTTTAAATGTTATTCATAATGAATTATGTTCCATATATGAATAGTTAATAGTAAATTAAAGCCCTGTTTCTCCTGAACAAAATGATATATAATAAGTGTGGGTGCATATAATTTGAAAGAGGGGAACTACGGTTGAACAGACATGTAGCGCAAATTCTAGTTTTTGTTTTGATCAGAACGTGCACTATTGACTCCGTCCTGAAGGGGTTAAATTTGAATTTTTTGAGCCTAGTGTTCATTTGATAAATATGACCCTTTTTACAGTCCGTAATATATCAAACATTGTAAGCTGCAATGGACACCAAAAACAGTAATTGTTTTAACAGTAAATCAGAAAAAAAAAAAAAAAAAGATGGTAAAGGTAAGTTCTGAAATTAACAGCTTGATGAAAGTAATCATTGTGAGTGGATGATTCTTGGTGAATAGCCAACGTATTTTTTTTCGCCCAAGCGTTATGAAATACGCACAGTACAAGCATACCAACAGGTTTGAACAACCACACCCAATTGTCAATACACGATTTAAAAAAAAAAAAAAAAGTTATAGCGACATAGAAAGGGCGTAGATGTAGGAATGTAATCTCACTTATAATGCAAGAAACAATGTGTTTCACTGTACTAATATTAATGTGAGCACACTATACAATACAGAACCATCTTATTGAAACATTCATGTTTGTCAGCGTAAGTTTTTATACTGTATTACAGGGTACATACAGTTGTGGATGCCAATATTAATGTTAATAAAATGCTAAAGTCCAAAATGATTCCAGAAAAGTTAAGCATATTATTGAACTTAATAGAGCACTCCAATTATCAGGTGCCAATCCAAACTAACGTGCCCCCACTATAAGTGATCAAACCATTCTAGAATGTAGCGCATTGGCTGGGAACGGCCGGCTCGCTTGTATGAAGCAGTAGAGGCAGGGTGTGGGGCATAGCGAATGTCCGGTAAGGAGTCGAGACTCTCCAGGCACCATAACCACTACAGCTCACTTGCATGCACAGCAAATCACCGCTCTCTTCCAGCCCAGGTCTTCTCATAGAGAAAGCACAGAATCCAATGCTTCTCGATGAGAATCATTAGCCAGGATCGGCTAATTAGCAATAATTTTAGCATAAGCAAGTGTGCACTACAAAATGATTATGGTATAGTGTGGCTTTACTACGAAAGCAAATAGAAAAAAAATAAAATAATAAATTTATCCGCAAACCATAAAAGGGCTAAAATACACAACACCATACACGGTCAAAAAGTATATAATATGGTATACATCAGAAAGAAAGAAAATTTATCAATCTCCCCCCACCCATCACCCCTTAGAAACTTAAATGTATAATTATTATTATTATTATTTTTACAATAATAAAAAATAATAGGTATATTGAGTACAATGTCACAGGTGTCATGAGAGGAGCTCTGATCCCAGGCAGTATCACCCAGTGTCTCTGACCCCCTCCCCTCCTCCTTGTGCACAGGTATTTCCAATCAGTAATGTCAATAAATAAAGCCATAGTACATTGGGGCCTGTCATTATCACGTGACACCAGCAGGGGCCGCGCTAACCGCTCACCTCGCGCCCCGGAGCTGGAACCCAACATGCCCTCGCTCTGCTCTGCGCTGCTCTACTCAGCAAACTAAACCGTCTCAAGGACACTGAGCGCTTAGATCACGTTGACCGGCGCGCGGGGTCTAACTGTCAGAAAAGGGGCGGAGATTAGAGGGTTGAAGAGGAGAGGAAAGGGGAAGGCCTTCCCATACAGATAACCTCACAGTGACGTCACGGGGGGGGGGAGAGAGTTCCGGGCATCGAAGCACGAGGCGCCATTGTGTTTGATGGCAAACCCGTATTTAGGGGTCATTTCACTAGTGCGTCATGATGTGAAGAAAGAAAGTGACGTGAAATAGCAGGCGGGATTGAACCTAGGCTCATGGGGCCTGGGCAAGAGTAATGGCTAAAAAAAAAAAAACATGAATAAAAAAATAAATATAATAAAAAAAAATGAATGTCAAAAAATAAAAGGTAGAAACAAGTACTGAGTTTGTGACACCCTGGTGATTATTTGTACAAACCCTCCCACACTCATTTATGCACTCAAACACATTAACGGGCTATTAACTAAAGTGAGAATTGTCAGAAATTGAAAGCAAATTTTCAATTTTATTAATGACACGGAGGCTCCTATTATGCTGCACTCTTTCTTTATTTCCCTCAGCAGCAAATATTTTTTTTATACACATAACCAGTAAATAACAGTAATAGTCTGAGCAGTAATCTTCCCAGCAACAGGAACAGCCAATCAGATTCCATTCGCTCCAGCATAATAGGCTCCGACAACCAATCCGTTTCCTCTTTCTTTGCTGCTCCCTCAGTTAAAGGGAAACTCCAGTGCCAGGAAAACGATCCGTTTTCCTGGCACTGGAGGGTCCCTCTCCCTCCTACCCACCAATCCCCTTCTCTCACTTACCTGAGGCAGCGGCGATGTCCCTCACCGCTGTCTCCTCCTCCGCGACGCTCCTCCTCTGTATTGCGTCGGGCGGTGGGCGAGACTGATCCCGCCCACCGGCCGAGGAGATCTAATGCGCATGCGCGGCGCATTACGTCTCCCCATAGGAAAGCATTGAAAACGAATTTCAATGCTTTCCTATGGGGATTTGAGCAACGCTGGAGGTCTGGGTGCCTGGAGTTCTGGGTGCCTGGAGTGTCCCTTTAAGTACATCTGATCCCTCAGTTATAAACTGTGGGATTATTACTTTTCTTCTGATAGTATTATTATTATTATTGATATATTATTTAATATATTTAGTGTTATTATTATAACTATTAATGCTAAAGTCTTTCAACTAAAGTCTTTTTTACGGTTTCTATGGGACCTTTTTATCATTGCTTGCTTATTGCATGCTTTCACTCCCCCCCCCCCCCCCCCCCGCCTCGGTTGCTTACACGCTGGCCGCGAGCATCCTACCACCCGGTCTTTGGCTCGCACACTCTGCTCCCCTGTCGGGACTGCTGCTCGCGGTGGCCATTTACTTGTTTTTTTCCCGCGCTCTGCTCCTAACTCCGCCCCCCAATGGCCGGAGCTCGTAGTTGGGGTTTTCAGCTGTAGTGGCGGTCGGACGGCTCCCTGTCTCTCCTGAGTCATTTCATAGATTTATTTGCTCGTTTTCTACACTGTGGATCTACACTGGATCCCTTATTGGCTCCTCTGACTTCAATCCTCCAATTCCTAACGTTATTATTTGAGGACGGCAAAGCATATCGTACAGTGAATCTGTACCGATCGGTCATCTCGGCTATACACCGAGGTGTACATGGAGTCCCGATAGGACACCACCCGCTGATATGTAGACTCCTACGTGGCATAAAATTTGCTCGTCCCCCACTACCACATTTATATTATATGTATTCGGTACTATGGGACGTTTCCATCATCCTCAATTTGCACTTCTATCCCTGAAACAACTATCAGCGACGCTGGCTATGCTCCTTTGCTTCATATCCTGCAAGAAGGTTTCCGATGTCAGAGCCCTGGACATTACAGCACATTCCCACACCCCTGAAGGGGTCATGTTCGATATATCTCGAAGAACGAAGACGTCATCAAAGAAAGTGTCATACCCAGCATTCCCTGACAGGCCGTCCTTATGTCCGGTCAAATGCCTACAGACTTATGAACTTCACACCTCCGCTTTACGAGACCCTGCGAAACACGACCTTTTTGTTTCCTTCCAAAAACCACACCTACCAGTGTCTACTCCTACCCTAGCTCGCTGGGTCAAATGGATTATGTCTACAGCGGGAATCGATACCTCACTATTCTCATCTCACTCAGTTTGAGGAGCGATTGCTTCCAAGGCCTCTTCGATGGGTTGTCGGCTCGAAGGCATTTTGAGAATGGTCGACTGGTCTTCAGAGTCTACCTTCCGTGATTTTTATTTTAAACCCATACAACATTTCGCGGGAACGGTAATCTCGCAGCTTTAAACCAGCATAATCTTAATTAAATTCAAGGAGTTTACTATTACCATGACATAAAGTCATGATTTTATTAATGACACGGAGGCGAGTATTATCCCTCCCACCCACCCGCAGACAGATGGAAGGTGGATGGAAGGTGAGTAAGTTGATACACGGTAAGTTTGTTGACCATACAGGGAGTGCAGAATTATTAGGCAAATGAGTATTTTGACCACATCATCCTCTTTATGCATGTTGTCTTACTCCAAGCTGTATAGGCTTGAAAGCCTACTACCAATTAAGCATATTATGTGATGTGCATCTCTGTAATGAGAAGGGGTGTGGTCTAATGACATCAACACCCTATATCAGGTGTGCATAATTATTAGGCAACTTCCTTTCCTTTGGCAAAATGGGTCAAAAGAAGGACTTGACAGGCTCAGAAAAGTAAAAAATAGTGAGATATCTTGCAGAGGGATGCAGCACTCTTAAAATTGCAAAGCTTCTGAAGTGTGATCATCGAACAATCAAGCGTTTCATTCAAAATAGTCAACAGGGTCGCAAGAAGCGTGTGGAAAAACCAAGGCGCAAAATAACTGCCCATGAACTGAGAAAAGTCAAGCTTGCAGCTGCCAAGATGCCACTTGCCACCAGTTTGGCCATATTTCAGAGCTGCAACATCACTGGAGTGCCCAAAAGCACAAGGTGTGCAATACTCAGAGACATGGCCAAGGTAAGAAAGGCTGAAAGATGACCACCACTGAACAAGACACACAAGCTGAAACGTCAAGACTGGGCCAAGAAATATCTCAAGACTGATTTTTCTAAGGTTTTATGGACTGATGAAATGAGAGTGAGTCTTGATGGGCCAGATGGATGGGCCCGTGGCTGGATTGGTAAAGGGCAGAGAGCTCCAGTCCGACTCAGACGCCAGCAAGGTGGAGGTGGAGTACTGGTTTGGGCTGGTATCATCAAAGATGAGCTTGTGGGGCCTTTTCGGGTTGAGGATGGAGTCAAGCTCAACTCCCAGTCCTACTGCCAGTTTCTGGAAGACACCTTCTTCAAGCAGTGGTACAGGAAGAAGTCTGCATCCTTCAAGAAAAACATGATTTTCATGCAGGACAATGCTCCATCACACGCGTCCAAGTACTCCACAGCGTGGCTGGCAAGAAAGGGTATAAAAGAAGAAAATCTAATGACATGGCCTCCTTGTTCACCTGATCTGAACCCCATTGAGAACCTGTGGTCCATCATCAAATGTGAGATTTACAAGGAGGGAAAACAGTACACCTCTCTGAACAGTGTCTGGGAGGCTGTGGTTGCTTCTGCACGCAATGTTGATGGTGAACAGATCAAAACACTGACAGAATCCATGGATGGCAGGCTTTTGAGTGTCCTTGCAAAGAAAGGTGGCTATATTGGTCACTGATTTGTTTTTGTTTTGTTTTTGAATGTCAGAAATGTATATTTGTGAATGTTGAGATGTTATATTGGTTTCACTGGTAAAAATAAATAATTGAAATGGGTATATATTTGTTTTTTGTTAAGTTGCCTAATAATTATGCACAGTAATAGTCACCTGCACACACAGATATCCCCCTAAAATAGCTAAAACTAAAAACAAACTAAAAACTACTTCCAAAAATATTCAGCTTTGATATCAATGAGTTTTTTGGGTTCATTGAGAACATGGTTGTTGTTCAATAATAAAATTAATCCTCAAAAATACAACTTGCCTAATAATTCTGCACTCCCTGTATATCTCTTCTCCTGTTATGCTCGTCAAGAATTAAATGATCCTCTTTGGCTTAAATAGGTAAAGTTTCTAGTTTTGCTAACTTAATACCTATGTGTTCACCCAGTTCTTTAGAATAAATATTCCCTTTGGCAGAAAAATTATTAAATTCTATCTCGGATATGTGTGATTGATACGTACACCCAGTTTTATACTAGGATATTACCATATCTTTCCTCTCTTACAGCCTAATTTATTTCACATTGATGTGGACATCCCCTTTGTACACGGTTCCATGTTTGGTTGGATAGTTGGATAGTTATACTTTTTCGGGACCACAAATAAAGAGGAAACGAATTGGTTGTCGGAGCCTTTTATGCTGGAGAGAATGGAATCTGATTGGCTGTTCCTGTTACTGGGAGAATACCGCTCAGACTATTACTGTTATTTACTGGTTATGTGTATAGAAAATTGTTTTTGCTGCTGAGGGAAATAAAGAAAGAGTGCAGCATAATACTCGCCTCCGTGTCATTAATAAAATCATGACTTTATGTCATGGTAATAGTAAAATCCTTGAATTTAAAGGACCACTCCTGGCACTATGTAGTCCTTAGGTCCCCCCCACCTTCATGGCCCCCCTCCCGCAGGGCTGAAGTTAAAACCCCTTTATCCAACGCCGGGCTCCCTCTGCGCTGGTGACCTCTCCTCCCCATCTGACGTTGGCTCCTGAGTGGAGCCGAATGCGCAGGCGCGGCTAGAGCGGCCACGCACGCATTAAAAACACCCATAGGAAAGCATCACTCAATGCTTTCCTATGGACGTCCAGCGTCTTCTCACTGTGATTTTCACAATGAGAATCGCGGAAGCGCCTCTAGCGGCTATCAGTGAGACAGCCACTAAAGGCTGGATTAACCCTCAGTGTAAATGTTTTCAGCTACAGGGTTAAAACTAGAGGGACCTGGCACCCAGACCACTTCATTGAGCTGAAGTGGTCTGGGTGCCTATAGTGGTCCTTTAAGAGCAAAATTTATGAACTCTAAACATTCTTCAATCTATCTATGATTCCAGTTTAGTTTCCAAGGCTAGGCCATTAAATTTGTAATGCACAATAAATTCCCAACAATTTCACTTTAGTGATCACCCTGCAAAAATACCAACATTTTTATTGGACAAAGAGAGACATTATAATTTTTGGGGCATGACCTAGCGGATCTTTTTTGAGAAATTTTAAGTGGCTTACTAAAAATGTATGCAGCTAAAATGTATTTTATAAGAACAATGTGTCATATTTACACAGACTGATTTCTAGACTCATTTATTGCAGTTTAAAGACACATTACTGGGAGTATTGTTGCTGTCCAGCTCTGTTATACACTCAAACACAGACACAATATGGAGTTCCTTAGAAAAGAGGGGATGAGGGTTACCCAATATAGGGATTGTCTCTCCTAAAGATAAATATAAGCAAAAATATGACTTCCATAGAATTCCTGAACCCCTGAACTGATCTGGGTGATTTTTGGAAATGTTCAGATCAGGGCTATCAGGGGATGTAACATTTGTGGGGATATTATGTGTTTTGGGGTACTTTTGGGGTTTTATAGAAATATGTGTTTTTTCTTCCTGGAGATAATTGAGTTAATACAGTATCTGCCTCAATTATCTCCCAGGCAGAGGGGAGGGATTGTGTGCTGTGTGCGGGAGTGTCGTGCCTTGTAACCTTATTGTTATTGGTCTGTGACTTTGTAAATCAGTCTACCATCAGGTCCATGTGGGCGTACCCCTTGCAGGGGGATTGTCATATAAGGCCAAGTGTGGCACCATTAAAATCAGTTCCTCTTCACCCTCAACATAGAGCCTTGTCTCATGTGTGGAGGGGACAGCTATATTCACTCTGGGGATTGCTATACTCCTTATACTCCCCTGAGTTCTAATCACCAGCTCTTACAAGAGCTGTTCCTGCTATACTCTCTGGAGTAGGAGAGGTTCACCCACTGGAAGCTGGATCATGGTTTTGGGTCCATGGTGGGTGGAGGACGGCGAGACCCCAACCAAGCTGCGGCGGTTCAAGGGGTTTACAGTGCTGATGGTGTCTAGTGGAGTGCTTGGAGTCCTCAGTGAGCACTAGTAGCATCGATTGGCGGAGGCACCCGGTCGGGGTGCCAGGCGGTCCATCACATATGTGTATATTTGTGTGTATGTATTTGTATGCTTTTGTATCAGTGCGTGTGTTTGTGTGTGTATTCCTGAGGGCGGGATTTGGAGGTGGGCCTTGGAGGCGGGCCCCCGGGGGCCCAGTCCCTGGGCTTTGTTAGGGCCCCCCCGCCCCCCTCAAAAAAATAGTACTGTGTAAAATATTAATTACATTTATCTTCCAACACATTAATTGATATTAATACATGTGGAAGGAGTGTTAAACAAGGTACTGATTGTAAAGATGGCATAATTAATACATTATACATAGTTAATTAAAAGCAAAAATAAGAGGCAAGTAGCATATACAGTTGCAAGAAAAAGTATGTGAACCCTTTGGAATGATATGGATTTCTGCACAAATTGGTCATAAAATGTGACCTGATCATCATCTAAGTCACAACAATAGACAATCACAGTCTGCTTAAACTAATAACACACAAAGAATGAAATGTTGCCATGTTTTTATTGAACACACCATCTAAACATTCACAGTGCAGGTGGAAAAAGTATGTGAACCCCTAGACTAATGACATCTCCAAGAGCTAATTGGAGTGAGATGTCAGCCAACTGGAGTCCAATCAATGACATGAGATTGGAGGTGTTGGTTACAGCTGCCCTGCCCTATAAAAAACACACACCAGTTCTGGGTTTGCTTTTCACAAGAAGCATTGCCTGATGTGAATGATGCCTCGCACAAAAGAGCTCTCAGAAGACCTATGATTAAGAATTGTTGACTTGCATAAAGCTGGAAAGGGTTATAAAAGTATCTCCAAAAGCCTTGCTGTTCATCAGTCCACAGTAAGACAAAGTGTCTATTAATGGAGAAAGTTCAGCACTGCTGCTACTCTCCCTAGGAGTGGCCGTCCTGTAAAGATGACTGCAAGAGCACAGCGCAGACTACTCAATGAGGTGAAGAAGAATCCTAGAGTGTCAGCTAAAGACTTACAAAAGTCACTGGCAAATGCTAACATCCCTGTTAGCGAATCTACAATACGTAAAACACTAAACAAGAATGGATTTCATGGGAGGATACCACAGAGGAAGCCACTGCTGTCCAAACAAAACATTGCTGCACGTTTACAGTTTGCACAAGAGCACCTGGATGTTCCACAGCAATACTGGCAAAATATTCTGTGGACAGATGAAACCAAAGTTGAGTTGTTTGGAAGAAACACACAACACTATGTGTTCAGGGCTGGACTGGGGATACAAAGCAGCCCTGGAAAAAAATCTATTCCAGCCCCATATGTCAGGGCTCCGCGGGCGGCTGTGAGGGGAGGCTGCAATCCTCTCGCAGCACTCACCCTCGATCCGTCGCCGCCTGCGGTCCCCCCCCCCCTTACCGGTCAGCGAGCGGCATCCTCTCCCCTTGACACGCCGCTCACGTCCTCCTCTCCTCCTCCCAGCGGCAGCATGTCTAACGCTGCACGCTGGGAACCGGCACTAATATCAGAACGCCGGGGTCAGTCACGTGACCCGGCGTTAAAGCTACAGCGCAACAATCACAGTGGGGGTATAGATATCCCCCACGTGTGTTTGTTAATACTGATTGGAAGTTATCCAATCAGGATTAAGGCAAGGATTTAAATACTTACCTTTCCTGTCTCTCAGTGCCCTGTTGTGGTCTTTGCTTACTAGTATTGATACTGAACTCGTGTTTCTGGTTACGTACTCTCTGGCTTGTTAATCTGACTTTGTGACTTTCTCCTACCCTTTGACCTCGGCTTGTTTCTCGTTATTCTGTCTTCTGGTTCCCCTTACTCGGCTTGTCTCCTGACTTTTCTGTGTGTGCGTAGCCCGGCCACTCTAAGGTCCGGTACTGCACATTTTCTGTGTGTGTGTGTGTGTGTGTTAGCGTGTTGGGTTCCCCGAATCGTGACACCATAAGTCATTGCGCCACGTATTGTCACATGCAATACGTACGGCTATGTCTTGCCACCCCAGACGATTGAGTCATATATAAATACATATTATAATATGTATTTATATATGACTCAATCGTCTGGGGTGGCAAGACATAGCCCCTTACATCTTATCGTCAATATATATATTTGTTTTTTCTAATATAAAATATTCCTTTCAGAGTCAAACATTTAATCATACAGTAAGCATACTCACATGCAGACACAGACAATCTCACTGACATACGCAAGCTCATTGATACACAGCGTCATAGACAAACAATCTCACTGATATATATAAGCTCATTGACATAAATACACAAGTTTACAGATGCACACAAATAGGCTCACTGACAGACAATCTCACTGACATGCACAGACAAGCTTATTGGCATACACACACAAAAGTAGTACAGACAAACTCTGACACGCACAAGCTTACTACAGACAAGCTCTGACACGCACAAGCTTACTACAGACAAGCTCACACACGCACACACACAAGCTTACTACAGACAAGCTCACACACACACAAGCTCACTCACTAAAATGCACACACACACACAAGCTCACTCACTAGCAGGCACACACACGAGCTCTCTCACTAGCAGACATATACACACAGACAAGCTCACTCACTAGCAGGCACACACACACACACACACACACAAGCTCTCTCACTAGCAGGCACACACACACACAAGCTCTCTCACTAGCAGACACACACACACACACACAGACAAGCTCACTCACTAGCCGACACACACATACAGAGACAGGGCTGGCGCCACCGTTAGGTGAACTAGGCATTCGCCTAGGGCGCCGGCCTGCTGGGGGCACCCACCGGGAATTTCCTGGTGCGCTCACCCTGTCTTGGGCCACAGCGCTGGTGGGGGCGCCCAGAAGAGCTCTGTCACAGTATGGCAGAACAGGCACCTTCTTACCTTATTCACAGGTGCCTGCTCTGCCATCAAATCCCGGTGACGGGAGGAGATGGGGGAAGGAGAAGGCGGCGAGGGAAGCTGTTCTTGCAGCCTCTCACTCCTCCCTCACGCGCCCTCTGTGGCCGTGAGACGGAATATGACTTCATTCCGGCCCCGGCCTACTAAACGACGGGCGGGAGGAGTGAGGAGCAGCCCCACACTGGATCCTATGGAGGTGAGTGTTTAAGTGTTTGTCAGTGAGTGTGTGTCACTGAGTGTCTGCCTGTGTGTGTGTGTGTGTGTCATTGAGTGTCTGTGTGTCTGTCAGTGAGTGAGTGTATGTCTGTCACTGAGTGTCTGTCTGTGTGTGTGTCTGTCTCTCAGTGAGTGAGTATATGTCTGTTAGTGAGTGTGTGTGTGTGTGTGTGTGTGTGTCTCTCAGTGAGTGAGTATATGTCTGTCAATGAATGTGTGTGTCTGTCAGTGACTGTGTGTGTCTGTCTGTCACTGAGTGAGTGTATATCTGTTAGTGAGTGTGTGTGTCAGTGAGTGAGTGTATTTCTGTCAGTGAGTGTCTGTGTGAGTGTGTATGTCAGTGAGTGAGAGTGTCTGTCACTGAGTGTCTGTCTGTGTGTCTGTCTCTCAGTGAGTGAGTAGATGTCTGTCAGTGAGTGTGTGTGTGTAGAATATTGCATATTCTATGTTTCTATTGATTATATATATGGATGTGTGGATTGACATAAGTAACAGATGGTATCAATAAGTCACAAGGCTTTCTTTGTCTGAGAGCTCTGGAATGTGGATTAGGGGGTCTTGTCCTTATATGGCAAGAATTAATGCTCTGACGTCAGTATGGGCACTTCTATATAGTAACAAAGGGACACGAGGTCTCGCTCTATTCTCTCTTGGCTCTTGGCTCTCTCTTGTCTCTCTCTGGTTCTCTCTCTCGATGTAAAAATGTAAGGGTGTAAAGAAGTCCAGCAATTACCATCTGCTGTTGAACATCCATTATCCTGTAACTTTTTTTGTTGTTTTATTATGTATCCGTAACTAAGAATAATCCTGAAGAAACCGTAAGTCAGATTGCGTATTAGTACTTTTCAATAATATAGACATATATTATTGTGGCGAGCATTTGGCCCAAGACTATATATACAAAAGACATATATATATCAAACAACTGAAGACAAGAAGAAATTAAGAAGATTTAACTGTGACGATTCCAAACCAGTTTTTACAGTGTGTGTGTGTGTGTGTGTGTGTGTGTGTCAGTGAGTACATGTCTGTCAATGAATGTGTGTGTCTGTCAGTGACTGAGTGAGTGTTTATCTGTCAGTGAGTGTGTGTGTCAGTGAGTGAGTGTATGTCTGTCAGTGAGTGTCTGTGTGAGTGTGTATGTCAGTGAGTGAATGTCAGTGTGTGTGTATGTCTCTCAGTAAGTGTCTGTGTGTGTTTGTCAGTGAGTGTGAATATGCATGTCAGTGTGTGTGTGTGTGTTTGTCTGTCATTGAGTGAGTGTATGTCTGTCAGTGAGTGAGTGTGTATGTCTGTCAGTGAGTGTCTGTGTGTATGTCTGTCAGTGAGTGTCTGTGTGTATGTCTGTCGGTGAGTTTCTGTGTGTGTGTGTCAGTGAGTGTATGTGTGTCAGCATGTGTGTGTCTGTCAGTGAGTGACATGTAGGGGCGGCAAAATGGATCTTTGCCTAGGATGGCAGAAATCCTTGCACCGGCCCTGCACACAGACAAGCTCACTCACTAGCAGGCATACACACACACACACACAAGCTCATTTACACACACACACACACACACAAGTAGACACACACACACACAGACAAGTTCACTCACTAGCAGGCACACACACACACACACAGACAAGCTCAGACAAGCTCACTCACTAGCAGGCACACACACACACACACACACACACACACACAGACAAGCTCACTCACTAGCAGGCACACACACACACACACAGACAAGTTCACTCACTAGCAGGCACACACACACACACACACACAGACAAGCTCACTCACTAGCAGACACACACACACACACACACACAAAAGCTCATTTACACACACACACACACAAGCAGGCACACACACAGAGACAAGCTCACTCACTAGCAGGCACACACACACACACACACACACACACAGACAAGCTCACTCACTAGCAGGCACACACACACACAGACAAGCTCACTCACTAGCAGACACACACACACAGACAAGCTCACTCACTAGCAGACACACACACACACCTGGTAGGTGAAGTTTCCATTTTGTAGCCTCTTCTTTCCGGCGAGCAACGTGTGGGAGGCGGGGCTTACGAGAGGGAGGCGGAGTTATGTTCAGGAGGCGGGGCTTGTGTGCGGAGGCGGGGCATGCAGCCGAAATTAAGGTAAATTGTGCAGAGACTGACAGGACTGTCAGACCGGCCCCAGGTGGCGCGGCCCACGGGGAATTTTCCCGGTATCCCGCTTGGCCAGTCCGGCCCTGTATGTGTGGCGAAAAAGAGGCACATCACACCAACATCAAAACCTCATCCCAACTGTGAAGTATAGTGGTGGGGGCATCACGGTTTGGGCTGCTTTGCTGCATCAGGGCCTGGACGGATTGCTACCATCGAAGGAAAAATGAATTCCCAAGTTTATCAAGACATTTTGCAGGAGAACTTAAGTCCATCTGTCTACCAGCTGAAGCTCAACAGAAGATGGGTGTTGCAACAGGACAATGACCCAAAGCATAGAAGTAAATCAACAACAGAATGGCTTAAACAGAAGAAAATACTCCTTCTGAAGTGGCCCAGTCAGAGTCCTGACCTCAACCCGATTGAGATGCTGTGGCATGACCTCAAGAAAGCGATTCACACCAGACATCCCAAGAATATTGCTGAACTGAAACAGTTCTGTAAAGAGGAATGGTCAAGAATTACTCCTGACCGTTGTGCACGTCTGATCTGCAACTACAGGAAACGTTTGATTGAAGTTATTGCTGCCAAAGGAGGTTCAACCAGTTATTAAATCCAAGGGTTCACATACTTTTTCCACCTGCACTGTGAATGTTTACATGGTGTGTTCAATAAAAACATGGCAACATTTCATTCTTTGTGTGTTATTAGTTTAAGCAGACTGTGATTGTCTATTGTTGTGACTTAGATGATGATCAGATCACATTTTATAAAACAATTTGTGCAGAAATCCACATCATTCCAAAGGGTTCACATACTTTTTCTTGCAACTGTAATATAACTGTATCTCAAAAAGGATAAATAAATAGTAAATCATTATGACTTATTTTCTTAAAATCTGTGTAGCAGGAGTAAAATAACAATGTGCTTCATATACCATCTAGTGGTAGACTTTACAAACTACACAGCTCAGTAATATTTTTCAGCAGACAGCTATTCACTAAAACGAGAATTGTCGAAAATTAAAAGTGAATTTAAAATTTTAGGGGAAAATAGCTGAATTGGAAAAATGATTCAAGTCGGCTATGTTTCCAGTTCAGTTATTTTGGTCTAAAATTTGAAATTCACATTGAATTTTAAAAAATTCTCACTTCAGTAAATAACTCTGACAGCAATACATCTTTATAGATTAATGGAACACTCAAACATTAAAAATAAATATATGATATAATGTTGGAGTGTCCCTTAATTCTCACATAGAAACATAGAATGTGACGGCAGATAAGAACCATTCTGCCCATCTAGTCTGCCCAATTTTCTAAATACTTTCATTAGTCCCTGGCCTTATTTTAAAGCTAGGATAGCTTTATGCCTACCCCACGCATGCTTAAACTCCTTTACTGTGTTAACCTCTACCACTTCAGCTGGAAGGCTATTCCATGGATCCAATACGCTCTCAGTAAAGTAATACTTCCTGATATTATTTTTACATTCACAGTATGTCCCCTCCCTTATAACATTTAAAAAACATTTTTTTTGCTCATCTTATATCCAATGTTGAGCAATCTCCATGGAGCAGATGTTCCTTCTCTATCTGACAGAAGACCTTTGGTCCAAGCCAATGCTTCTCACAGAGAAACATTAGGGACTTACTGGTAATGCAGGTCAATAACCACACTCAGCCAATTAGATGCTTCTCATAGTAAAGCACTAAATCCAATGTTTCTCTATGAGAAGCATTCAAAGCACAGGGAAACTCTTGATCGTGAAGGCTTTACATTTTTGAAAGCCTTCACAAGTAGGCATGTGCATGGGGAAAATTTTCGGTTCGGCATTCCGAAATTCAGGATTTTCGCAATTCGGGACGTCAGCAATTCGGCACTTCAGCACTTCGGAACTTTGGCACTTCGGAAATTCAGCAACTTCGGCACTTCGCTCACTGTTTAAAAAAAAAAAAAAAAAAAAATAGGGTCCTAAGGTCCTCCCCCCTAGACCCACCCCTGAGCGGTGGGTGGGGGCCCTAAATACTAATAAGGGGGGACCTAATGTCCTCCCCCCTGGCCCCAACCCCTGAGCGGCGGGTGTGGGCCCTAAATTCCAATGGGGGGGACCTATTGTCCTCCCCCCGGCCCCCACCCCTGAGCGACTAGGGGTCCCCCAGGTGACTAGGGGTCCCCAAACCCCTAGTCACCCCATCCCCCTCCAAAAAAAATTATCCCCCTACCTAGCCCCCTCACCCTAAAAATAATGAGGGGGGACCTTTAACTAAGTACCTGTAAAAAAAAAAAACAAAAAAAAAACATTCGATGTTTTCTTTCTTCTAAAATCTTCTTTTTTCAGCCCCAAAAAAGGCCGAATAAAAAAACATAATAACCCACGCAATTGAAAAAAAAAACCAAACCAAAAAAATCCGAGCGCCCCAAAAAATAATCCATCTTCACCCATGGAGGGCTCCACGCAGACTGAGCTCTGCAGGGCGGGGGAAGGCTTATAAAGCCTTGCCCCGCCCTGCAATTAGGCTCAGAGCACTCTGATTGGTGGGTTTAAGCCATCCAATCAGAGTGCTCTGACAGGTAAATGAAGAGACTGACAGGTAAGTCTCTACATTTACCTGTCACAGCACTCTGATTGGTTGGTTTGAAATCCACCAATCAGAGTGCTCTGTGTCATTTTACACAGCGTGGGAAAGTTATTTGGAATTTTCCCACGCTGTGTAATTTGACTCATAACTCTCTGATTGGTGGATTAAGTAACCAATCAGAGAGTTATGAGTCAAATTACACAGCGTGGGAAAATTTCAAACTAACTTTCTCACACTGTGTAAAATGACACAGAGCACTCTGATTGGTGGATTTCAAACCAACCAATCAGAGTCCTGTGACAGGTAAATGTAGAGAGCCTGTGGCTGCTCACTGTTTAATAGACATGCCCCTACTCGCGATATAGCGAGTAGGGCATAATTTACTAATACTAAGTAATCTTTTCTTAGTATTAGTAAATTTGTCTGAAAGACCAATTTAGGTCTTTCAGCCTTTTCGTAGATAGCTCCCTAATACCGTGGGAGTTATTGTAGCAGAAACCCTTTGTCTGTCCCATCTATTTCTTTTATTGTTGGCACTTCAGAGTTTTTCCTGCGCCTGGATTATACCGAATTACCTACAACTATATGTGGCCATACTTTGTTCGGTATGAGGATATACCAGCTTGCATGTGAACGGTTATATTCTCCATACGAACAAAGTACCGAACAACCGGACCACTCTGATGTGAAGAATGGATGTAATTTACCTGCCTGATTGCTTGTATTATTCCCTTGAACGTACAAACACGCTGCTATATTCCCTGGGTGGGCGTCATTTCGGCAGCCGAACACGTGGCGGCAGCCATCTTAAACCCGCGAACAGCTGTGTTTGGTCGTCGAGTGTCTGGGACTCAAAACGGACACTCGACTAACCGAACACCGCTAAGACCTCCAGGGCTTCAGAAAGTACTGATGGAAATGCACGAATGGCCCGTCGTTCGGTAGGATGAATCCCACGAACTAGGGGATTCATCCGGTTACCGACTTAACTATGGATGGTATAGCCTTTCGGGACTTTTGAGGCACGAACTGAGACCGACCGCAGGGCCAGATCTCATGGAACTATTTTCGGCAACTTTACCCATGTGGTTGGTCAAATCTTTACCTTCCCATAACTCCCGAACCCCTAGTTTGATCTGGGTGATTTTTGGATATGTTCCTCACCCAGATCAGGGCTACCAGGGGGTATGATAATTAAAGGTGTATATATTTGGGGTACATCTAAGAAGTGGGGAAAAGTATGCACTGTATAATTGTGTTAACTGTTAATCTAAGGGGAGGAGATGTGTGGCAGGTAACGTCTATGGAATTGTTACTGTACTAATTGTGGTGAATCCCGCCCTTGCATGGGAGAATCTCATAAAAGCAGGAATGTTGCCATTAAACTTCAGTTCTACTCCTGATACTGTGTGTCGCCCAGTGATTGGGGAAGGTGATGGGATACTATTGGATTTAATTGCTGATTGTGCTGGATACTCTCTTGGATTTATTATTTGTTCCTGCATCCTTTTAATGTATTAGTGGAGTTAAGCTGTGGGAAATCAGCTCTCCGCTACATTGGTTGGCAGCGTCGGGACCCAGACCCACAGAGGATCAAGTACCAGGAAAGGCAACAGCACTAATGGATCACGGATGGAGATCGATTGCACCACCTTAAAGCGATCCACTTTAAAGGACCTCCTGGAAGCAATGCGTATCCCTGCCAGCAACAACACCAAGGCAGTCCTGGTTGCAGAAGTCATAGCGGAATACAGAGCAGAATACAGAGCAGAATAGAGCAGTCACTTTGGTACAGAACAACCCAGCAGAGGAACAGGGGCGGTTGGAATTTCAGAGAGAACTGCAATTCCGGCTGTCATTTTATGGGGAAAACCCACCAACAGAGATTATCTCCAGAACCATGACGAAGAGAACAGGAGTTTGTACTAAGACAAAGGGTCCAACAAACTCCGGAGAGGAACCAGATCGTACCCACGGTACAGGAGAGCAAACCAAAGGTACCGTACCAGGCTTTTAAAACTTATGTGGAAGCAGAGGAAGAAATTGATGCCTTTTTAGAGGATTTAGAAAGGCTGTGCCACCTGCATAAGATAAATGTCGAGGATTGGGTTCCTATTTTAGCAGGGCGGCTAACGGGAAGAGCAGCAGAAGCGTACCGCATGGTACCAGATGAAGAACTAAGGGATTATCACCGGGTTAAGGAAGTCATACTAGCCAGATATGCCATGACACCGGAGGCGTACCGAAGGCGGTTCAGGGACCTTAAAAAGACTGGTAAAGATTCACACGCAGAGTGGGCTTGTCGACTACAAAGAGCAGCACTGGGGTGGATACAGGTGAATAAAGCGCAATCCATGGAGGATTTGTTACAAATGATATTGTTGGAGCAATTCTTCGACGGACTGGTGCCAGAGATACAGTAGTGGGTGAGGGATCGCAATCCTACAAACCTCACTGAAGCAGCCCGAAGGGCAGATGACTACCTAGATGCCCGGAGGCAACAGAAACCGGCCCTGGGTAAAGTCATAACACGCCCATATATTGCCCCCACCTATCCGTCAAGTACAAAAGCTCCACCACGACAGCTTCCACCACCTGCAGTCGCTCAACCACAGTTCAGACAGCCTAACAACATTAAGTGTCATCAATGCCAGCGCTGGGGACACTATAAAAGAGAATGTCCACAACTGCGAGATCGCACCACATGGATCCGGCCTGGTCCACCACCACCACCACCCAGAGCAGCAGCCCATTGTTACCAGGCAGAGGCTACAATGACATACGATGCTGGAGTCCCCACCACCACAGTGGAATAGTGGGAAGTGCTCCATGAGACGGATCCCCTACAGGTCCACGCAGACAACCGCCAACACCATCGGCAGACAGTCTACCTAGAGGAAAGGCAGTACAAGGGCTTTGCGATTCTGGAGCCACCATTACTTTGGTAAAGAGCCACCTAATTCCCACGGAAGCAAGAACCAGCAGGACTGTAGCCGTAAGGGTAGCCGCGGGAGCAGTATACCGGCTACCCACCGCCCGAGTGCATTTGAATTGGGGGGCAGGTCATGTGAATGTGGAGGTGGGGTTGATGCCACAACTACCTGCAGAAGTCTTGTTGGGGAATGACTTGGGGAAACTAACATCAGCGTATGAGTCCCAGACCCCAGCTGTTGGAGAGGCCCACCCCGTGGTCACACGCCAACAGGCCCGCACCCAGGACTTCAACTCACACCCGGAGGTTCAGGTAAGAGACCCTTCCCCATCTATAGAATGTGTACCCTGGGCCCCACCAAGTGAATTTGAAGCCGAAGTAGCCACGGACCCTACGTTACAGGTATATAGGGATAAGATAGCCACAGGGCTGGCAGGGGCAGACGGAGAGAGATTCGTATGGGAGGGCAAGCTGTTATACAGGGAGACAGAGAAAAAGGTAGACAGGGCAGACCCGGTCATTATCTGTCAGTTAGTGGTACCACAGCGGTACCGATCCGAATTACTATGGATAGCGCATGATATACCGCTATCCGGACACCTGGGGGTCAGTCGCACCCGGTATCGACTGACCCAGAGTTTTTTCTGGCGAGGGATAAGTCAGGAGGCCAGGAGGTATTGCCGTACCTGCGACACCTGCCAGAGGGTAGGAAAAAGGGGAGACCGCAGGAAAGCCAAATTACATCCCCTACCCATAGTGGAGGATCCATTTAGCCGAAAAGCGGTGGACATAGTAGGTCCCTTAAAGAAGGCTAGCCCCTCGGGCAAGAAATACATATTAACAGTGGTAGACTATGCTACCAGGTATCCCGAGGCGGTAGCACTAACTAACATTCATGCAGAAATGGTGGCTGAGGCCCTCATGAAGATTTTCTCCCGGGTAGGATTACCCCGGGAGATTCTCTCGGATCAGGGCACTCAGTTCACTGCAGAGGTCACACAGCAGCTCTGGAAGTTTTGTGACATTAGGCCAATAATCAGTTCCCCATATCACCCTCAGACCAATGGGTTCTGCGAACTGTTTAATGGAACATTAAAACAGATGCTCCGAACGTTCGCGGAAACCCATCGGGACTGGGAAAAATTCCTACCGCACCTCCTCTTTGCTTATCGGGAGGTGCCGCAGGAGTCCACGGGGTTCTCCCCGTTTGAATTGTTATATGGGAGGGGGGTCCGAGGTCCCCTGGATCTCATTAAGGAGCACTGGGAGGGTGAGCACAGCTCCAGAGGTACTCCCATCATACCTTATGTACTGGAGTTTCGGAACCGACTGGAGGAACTAACCCGAGCAGTACGGGAGAACCTCCAAGTGGCCCAGACACGCCAGCGCACGTGGTATGATCGGAACGCCATGGACCGGAGCTTTCAGGTGGGACAGAAAGTTTTAATTTTCAAACCTGTTCGGCATGACAAGCTACAGGCGCTGCGACACCACCTATATAATTGGCCCATGTGCCCGCTCAGGGGGGCGACGCATGCTCCATGTGAACATGCTGAAGCCCTACCGGGAGCGCTCAGACAAGGTGACAGCCATCTGTGCACCTCTCTCGGAAGAGTTTGACAACCTTCCCCTTCCAGACCTGCTACAAGACGGAATAATGGGTAGTGACATAGCCGAGGTTAAGCTGGGGGAGCGGCTGAGTCCACAGGAGCGTAGGGAGATACAACAGTTGTTGAGGGAAAAACAAGAAACCTTCTCTAATATGCCAGGTTACACACCCCTGGTGACTCACCGCGTAGAAACCCCAGGTCAGTTACTTATGCGCCAAACCCCATACCGCATCCCAGAGGCGGTGATGGAACACATGCGCCAGGAGATCAATGAGATGCTCCAACTGGGGGTCATTGAGCCCTCTGACAGCCCCTGGGCTTCTCCAGTAGTCCTCGTACCTAAAAGGGATGGTACCACCCGTTTCTGCGTGGACTACTGGAGATTAAATGAGAAAACCGTATCTGACTCCTATCCTATGCCCAGGATAGACGAATTGCTGGACCGGATGGCTAGGGGCCAATACCTCACTACAATTGATCTTTGTAAGGGGTATTGGCAGATTCCCTTAGCCCCAGACGCTATCCCTAAGTCGGCGTTCGTCACCCCATTTGGCTTGTACAATTTAAGGTGATGCCGTTTGGGATGAAGAACGCCCCGGCCACATTCCAACGGATGGTTGACCGACTCTTAGATGGGTTCCAGGACTATACCTGCGCCTATCTCGATATTGATATTGATCTCGATATTGCCATCTTCAGCAATACCTGGCAGGAGCACTTAGCCCATATAGGAGCAGTTATAGACAGGATCAGGGAGGCAGGGTTAACTTTAAAGCCAGCCAAGTGCAGAATTGGGATGGCTGAGGTTCAGTACCTTGGCCACCGAGTAGGTTGCGGAATGCAGAAACCAGAACCCGCAAAGGTAGAGGCTATAGCTCAGTGGCCAACCCCTAGAACCAAGACTCAGGTGTTAGCCTTTTTAGGGACGGTAGGGTATTATCGGAAGTTTGTGCCCAATTATAGCCCAAACCCCTTACCCCTTACCGACCTTACCCGTAAGATCCTTCCCCGTCAGGTCACCTGGACCCCGGAGTGTAAGCAGGCATTCCAACAGTTGAAGAACGCAGCCCCTGATCCAACTAAACGCTTTCTTGTTCACACAGACGCTTCTATGTTTGTATTCGGGGCAGTACTGAGCCAAGTCGGGGCCGATGGCGGGGAACATCCCGTGGCTTACATCAGTAGAAAATTGTTACCGAGAGAAGTAAGTTACGCCGCCATCGAAAAAGAATGCCTGCCCGTGGTGTGGGCCCTGAAGAAACTACAACCGTACTTGTATGGACAGCCATTTTCGTTGCTCACGGATCACAACCCGTTAGTATGGTTGAACCGGGTGGCGGCGGACAATGCCAGGCTGCTGCGCTGGAGTTCTGGCGCTGCAGCCCTTTGACTTTAATATACAATACCGCCCGGGAAAACAGAATGGGAACGCCGACGGGTTGTCGAGACAAACTGAATTGGAAAAATTATCTGTAAGCATCCCCGGACATCCCCACATCGATCCGTGCTGGATCTGACTGTGTATGCCGGCTTGTGGGCAAGGGGGAGCAGTGTAGCATCTATTTCTTTTATTGTTGGCACTTCAGAGTTTTCCCTGTGCCTGGATTATACCGAATTACCTACAACTATATGTGGCCATACTTTGTTCAGTATGAGGATATACCAGCTTGCATGTGAACGGTTATATTCTCCATACGAACAAAGTACCGAACAACCGGACCACCCTGATGTGAAGAATGGATGTAATTTACCTCCCTGATTGCTTGTATTATCCCCTTGAACGTACGAACACGCTGCTATATTCCCTGGGTGGCCGCCATTTCGGCAGCACGTGTCGGCAGCCATCTTAAACCCGCGAACAGCGGTGTTTGGTCGTCAAGTGTCTGGAACTCAAAACGGACACTCAACTAACCGAACACCGCTAAGACCTCTAGGGCTTCAGAAAGTACTGATGGAAATGGGTCGTTCTAGGGTGGGGGCCCTAAAGTAAAATAATACCCCCTACCCTAAACCTATTGTCCTCCCCCCTGGCTCCCACCCCTGAGCGGCAGGTGGGGGCCTTAAATATCAATAAGGGGGGGACCTATTGTCCTCCCCCTGTCCCTCACCCATGAGCGGTGGTTGGGGGTCCTAAATTAGAATAAGGGGGGGGGACCTATTGTCCTTTCCCTGGCCCCCACCCCTGAGCGGTGGGTGGGGGCCCTAAATAAAAATTGAACCCCCAGGTGACTAGGGGTCTCCAAAACCCTAATCACCCCCTTCCTAAAAAAAATTAACCCCTACCTAACCCCCTCACCCTAAAAATAGTGAGGGGGGACCAATAAATAGGTACCTGTAAAAAAAAATTATAATAAAACTTACCATTTGATGTCTTCTTTCTTCTAAAATCTTTTTCTTCAGACCTAAAAAAGGGCAAATAACACATAAAAAGAATAAAAAACTTATAAATAAAAAAAAAGGCAAATAAAAATCCAAAATAACAAACGCACTTTGAAAAAAAAAAAACGAGAACGCAAAAAAAATTATTCATCTTCACCCATGAAGGGCTCCATGCAGAATGAGCTCTGCAGGGCGGGGGAAGGCTTATAAAGCCTTGCCCCGCCCTGCAATTAGGCTCAGAGCACTCTGGTTGGTTGGTTTAAGCCATCCAATCAGAGTAGTGCTCTGAAAGATAAATGAAGGGACTGACAGGTGAGTCTCTACATTTACCTGTCACAGCACTCTGATTGGTTAGCTTGAAATCCAGCCATTCAGAGTGCTCTGTGTCATTTTACACAGTGTGGGAAAGTTCTTTGGAGTTTTCCCACGCTGTGTAATTTGACTCACAACACTTGAAAGTAACAAAACAGAGAGTTATGAGTCAAATTACACCAGTTACAACTACATCAGAGTACTGTGACAGGTAAATGTAGAGACTTACCTGTCAGTTCCTTCATTTACCTGTCAGAGCACTCTGATTGGATGGCTTAAACCAACCAATCAGAGTGCTCTGAGTCTCAGTCTGCGCGGAGCCCTCCATGGGTGAAGATGGATTTCTTTTTTTGCGCTTTTTTTTTTTTAAAGTGTGTCGGTTATTATGGACATTTATTTGGCCTTTTTGGGGGCTGAAAAATAATATTTTAGAATAAAGAAGACATCAAATGGTAAGTTTTTATTCTTTTAAAGGTACCTATTTAGTGGTCCCCCCTGACAATTTTTTTTAGGAGGGGGGTTACTAGGGGTTTGGGGACTCCTAGTCACCTGAGGGGGAGGTTACATTTTTATTTCGGGCCTGTAACGGAATGCAATGTATCAGCATACGATATCCGTTGATACATCTAGGAAATCCACAGTCAGAGTAGAAAGCAAGGCAATATTCCCAATCCTCCCAATAACCGGACGAAACACAGTTTGGGAGTCAACTAACTCGGTTTATTCACAGGCAGTATATTTATACAGTTCCCCATGCAAGGGGTTTCCAGACAGTAATTCCAGGGGATTTCTCCCACCATGCACTGTGACTTTCCCAACAGGCCTTGCTGCACGAGAGAGATACTCCCACTAAAATGGACGACTAAGTGGATTATCTCCTCGTGCAGCGAAACCGACAATTGACATTAAAATACAGAAATTACACAATATTCGGTACTTTGCAATAGTTGAACGTTCGGTAGATAGCTGGGGTCGGAGCGCACACTTTGGGAGAATACCGCTCTGATCCCAGCTGAATTGACCGAACGCCGCACATAATACAATAAAACATTAAAGTGAGTTTAAAAGTACCGAATAAGTACGGGACATACAATGTACCGAACGCGGGACTCCCGAACGCGCTGGAAGTCCAGCGGTGTTCAAAGCATCGAGTAGCCGTTTTCAGTTCCAGGCTCTCGACGACCGAACACCGCTGCAGGGACAAAGGATCCAAGATGGCCGACCGCCGCATGGTCGGTAGTGGATCGACGGCCACCTCGGAGAGCCCTTAATTACCGATTGCAACAATGTTGCAATCGGTGAATTGGTACCACACGACTTGGGAATGTGTGGTCGACCTGGGGAGCCCGTATTCGTACGGCGAACGACCAGGATAGCCGTGTTTCGTCGTATGAATGCTTGGTGCGCTGGCCGCATACGGCGGCCAGCATGCGAACGGCCACAATACGGTACATACACAGGTTAAAATACACAGTACATATTCAGCCTACGGACAACCTTTAATAACTACCGTCCAGAAGTGGCTAGTTTTGCCACAATGCTCCCCCAGAACCAAGCCGGCATACACAGTCTGATCCCAACGGATCGGCTTGGGGATGTCCGGGAGAGTACTCACAGATCACTTCTCGAGTTCAGTCTGTCTGGATAACCCGTCAGCGTTACCGTTTTGTTTTCCTGGCCGGTAATGGATAGTAAAGTCAAAGGGCTGCAGCGCCAAGCTCCAGCGCAGCAGCCTGGCATTGTCTCCAGACACACGGTTTAGCCACACTAACGGGTTGTGATCTGTGAGTAAGGAAAAAGGTTGTCCGTACAAATAGGGCTGTAACTTTTTAAGGGCCCACACCACGGCCAGGCATTCTTTCTCGATGGCGGCGTAGCTCACTTCACGAGGCAGCAATTTGCGGCTTAAATATGCTACGGGGTGTTCTCCGCCATCGGCTCCCACTTGGCTCAGTACTGCCCCCAATCCAAACATTGAAGCGTCTGTGTGAACAAGAAAGCTTTTAGTTGGATCAGGAGCAGTTAACACAGGAGCATTGGTGAGAGCAGTCTTGAGTTGTTGGAATGCCTGCTCACACTCTGGGGCCCAGACAACCAGTCGGGGAAGGTTCTTTTTCGTCAGGTCGGTTAGGGGTTTGGCGAGGGTGCTATAGTCAGGGACAAATTTTCTGTAATAGCCGGCTGTCCCTAAGAACGCCAGCACCTGGGTCTTAGTCCTGGGGGTAGGCCACTTGGCTACGGCCTCAATCTTGGCTGGCTCGGGTCTCTGCTGCCCACACCCTACACGGTGGCCCAGATACTGTACCTCGGCCATACCTATGTGGCACTTGCTAGGTTTTAGGGTTAACCCAGCCTCCCCAATGCGATCTAGGATCGCCCCTATGTGGTGTATGTGGTCTTCCCAGGTCTGACTAAAAATGGCTATATCATCTAGATAGGCACAGGCATACTCCTGAAAACCATCCAGTAGCCGATCTACCATCCGCTGAAAGGTAGCCGGAGCGTTTTTCATTCCGAAAGGCATGACCTTGAACTGGTACAGGCCAAACGGAGTGACAAACGCCGACTTGGGGATGGCATCATCGGCTAGGGGAATTTGCCAGTATCCCTTACACAAGTCAATGGTAGTGAGATACTGGCCCCGTGCCATCTTGTCTAACAGCTCGTCTATCCGGGGCATCGGGTAGGCGTCAGACACCGTCTTGTCATTTAGCCTCCGGTAGTCAACACAGAATCGGGTGGTGCCATCCTTTTTAGGTACCAGGACTACCGGCGATGCCCAGGGGCTATCGGAGGGTTCGATAACCCCTAGCTGCAACATTTCGTCTAGCTCGGCTTTCATATGGGTACGGACGGATTCTGGAACCCGATATGGAGCCTGGCGCATAGGGAGCTGCCCCGGGGTCTCCACTCGGTGGGTGGCTAGCGGAGTGTATCCAGGTAAATTGGAGAAGGTAGTCCCCTTGGCGACAATCAGCGCCTGTACCTGGGCACGCTCCTGGGGGCTTAGCCGCTCCCCCAGCTGAACTCCCCGGGAGGGCTCTATCTGCTCCTCGGGTTCTAGTAGGTCGGGTAAGGGTAAATTTTCCTGATCCTCTAAGGAGGAGGCACAGATTGCCGTCACATCCTCTATCCTCTCATGGTAGGGCTTGAGCATGTTCACGTGAAGCATGCGTCTCTTCCCTACCCCTGAGCAGGGGCCGATCACATAGGTAGTGTCGCATCGCTGCTCTACTACCTGGTATGGGCCTTGCCAGATGGCCTGCAGCTTATCTGTGCGGACGGGTTTTAAGATCAAAACCTTCTGTCCCACCTGAAAGCTGCGGTCCCTGGCTCCTCTATCGTACCAGCGTCGCTGGCGTTGCTGGGCCGCCTGGAGGTTGGTGTGTACCGCCTGAGTCAGCGCCTCCAGACGGTCCCGGAACTCCAGGACGTATGATACGATAGGGGTTTCGCTGGTGGTACTCTCTCCCTCCCAGTGTTCCCTAATCAAGTTCAAGGGTCCTCGCACCCTCCTCCCAAACAGTAGCTCAAACGGGGAGAAGCCTGTCGACTCCTGGGGGACCTCTCTATAGGCAAAGAGTAGGTGAGGCAGAAACCTCTCCCAGTCCTTGTGGGTTTCCCCGAACGTCCGAAGCATCTGCTTCAGCGTCCCGTTGAACCGCTCACATAGTCCATTGGACTGGGGGTGGTAGGCGGAATTAACGATTGGCTTAATGCCACACACCTTCCACATATGTTGAGTAACTTCGGCCGTAAATTGGGTACCTCGGTCCGAGATTATCTCTTGGGGAAAACCTACTCGGGAAAATACCTTCATTAAGGCTTCGGCTACGGTCTCAGCGTGAATATTAGAGAGGGCCACGGCTTCGGGGTATCTGGTGGCGTAGTCCACTACAGTTAGGATATACCTTTTGCCAGAGGGGCTGGGTTTTGGCAGGGGTCCTACGATATCCACTGCTACTCGGCTGAAGGGTTCGGCTATGATGGGCAGGGGGCATAGTCTGGCTTTGTGGCGATCCCCTCGTTTACCTACCCGCTGGCAGACGTCGCAGGAGGTGCAATATTGGCGCACGTCCTGAGAGATCCCGGGCCAGAAGAAGGCATGGGTCAAACGGTACCGGGTACGGGTCATCCCTAAGTGTCCTGACAAGGGGATGTCATGAGAAATTCGCAGCAGCTCCTGTCTATACTTCTGGGGTACCACTAGTTGCTTATTAGTTAAGGTGACAGACCCCCCCACATCTTTGGCCGTGACACGGTATAGCAGCTCTCTCTCCCAGATGAACAGCTCCCCCTCTAACCCTGCTTGGTCAGTTTGTGCCCGGTCCCTATATACTTGAAGAGTGGGATCGGTCTGGACTTCGGTCGCAAAGGTAGTCGGGGTATCCCAGGACATGGGGGTCAGTTGGGGAACATGGTCTCTTACCTGAGCCTCAGAGTGCGTTGGTGTAGCCGTGGTGCGAGCCTGTTGCCGGGTGGTTACGGGAAGGGCCTCCTGGTACGGAGTCTGGGGAATAAAAGCGGAAGTCATTTGGCCCAAGTCATTCCCCAGTACAACATCGGCAGGTAAATTCTGCATCAGCCCTACTTCTACGGTCCCCTCTCCCACACCCCAATCCAAATGAACTTTGGCAGTAGGTAGCCGGTATACTGCTCCCCCGGCCACCCGTACTGCCACGGAGCCGCCAGTGTGGGTTGCGCCTGGTACCAAATGTGGTGCAACCAAAGTTAAAGTGGCTCCCGAATCCCGGAGCCCTTGCACCTCCTTTCCCTCAAGGGTCACTAGCTGCCGATGGTGCTGTCGGTTGTCGGTGGCTCGGACTGACATTACTTCGTGCAGCACCCCTAGAGGCTCCTCAATTTGAGCGCTCAGCACGTCTTGGGTGGTGGGTGCTACCTGATAATGGTGCGCAGCAGCCCTGGGTGCCAAATTTTGTCGCACCTGATTCCAAGCTTGCCGGCTCCGGTTTTGGGTGCACTCTCGAGAAATGTGCCCCCACTGCTTGCAGGTGTGACACTGAATGTTAGCTCTGCCGTTGTATCGGGAGGGGGCTGGTGGAGTATTCAGTGCCGGCCTGTGCAGGGGTGCGGTGGGGCCGGTAGGGGTAAAATTATTGGGTGGCCCTGTAATCCGAGGGAGAGCCTTATTTTGGGCCCCGTGATGTCTCCTGGCATCAAAATGTTGATCCGCCAATTTAGCGGCTTCGGGTAGGGTGAGTGGTTTCCGGTCTCTCACCCATTCTTGTGCTTCTGGGGACAAACCATTAAAAAATTGTTCCAGCAGCATTAACTGCCTCAACTCCTCCATGTTAGTGGCGTTGCTGGCCTGTATCCAGCCTAGCGATGCTTGGTCCAGCTTGTGCGCCCATTCTGCATGAGAATCTTTCTCAGGCTTGCGCAAGCCCCGGAATTTCCGCCGGTATGCCTCTGGGGTAATAGCATACCTCTCCAAGATTGCCCTCTTTACTTTAGGGTAATCCTTACTGTCCTCTCGGGGTACAGCACGGTAGGCTTCAGCTGCCCTACCCGATAATTTGCCTGCCAGCAGCGGCACCCATACTGCGGGCTCCAAATCGTGCAGATCGCACAGCCGCTCAAAGTCCTGCAAATACCCATCGATTTCGTCCTTTTCTTCACAAAACGCTTTAAAGGCGTGATGTGGGACTTTGGGCTTGACCTGTCCGTAGGTGGAGGCAGTAACAGACTCTGCCCTAGGCGGGGTTGCTGGTGTGCTGGTCGCCATCAGATAATCCTGTACATCTGATACCATCACGGTCAGTATTTCCAGCGGTACTGGTTGCGGTAAAAACTCCAACCTGGTTCGCAGCTCTTTTTGGAATGGGGTCTCTTCCTTGGCTGGTGGGGGTGTAGCGCTGCGGGCTCGGTCTCCCTCCATCAGTTCAGCGATCAGCACAGCCTTAGACTTGTTGCTGGCTATCTTACCCCTGGCTTCCAGTAGCTCTTTTAAAGTTTGTCGTTTTAGTATGGTATAATCAATCTCCATACGAATTGCCCTTGCTTTCCTTGTTCGGTCGTTCCAGTTTCCACGAACGCTGCTTTTTCGGCTGTAAGGTTCAGATCCCGTCGCTTGCCACCAATTGTAACGGAATGCAATGTATCAGCATACGATATCCGTTGATACATCTAGGAAATCCACAGTCAGAGTAGAAAGCAAGGCAATATTCCCAATCCTCCCAATAACCGGACGAAACACAGTTTGGGAGTCAACTAACTCGGTTTATTCACAGGCAGTATATTTATACAGTTCCCCATGCAAGGGGTTTCCAGACAGTAATTCCAGGGGATTTCTCCCACCATGCACTGTGACTTTCCCAACAGGCCTTGCTGCACGAGAGAGATACTCCCACTAAAATGGACGACTAAGTGGATTATCTCCTCGTGCAGCGAAACCGACAATTGACATTAAAATACAGAAATTACACAATATTCGGTACTTTGCAATAGTTGAACGTTCGGTAGATAGCTGGGGTCGGAGCGCACACTTTGGGAGAATACCGCTCTGATCCCAGCTGAATTGACCGAACGCCGCACATAATACAATAAAACATTAAAGTGAGTTTAAAAGTACCGAATAAGTACGGGACATACAATGTACCGAACGCGGGACTCCCGAACGCGCTGGAAGTCCAGCGGTGTTCAAAGCATCGAGTAGCCGTTTTCAGTTCCAGGCTCTCGACGACCGAACACCGCTGCAGGGACAAAGGATCCAAGATGGCCGACCGCCGCATGGTCGGTAGTGGATCGACGGCCACCTCGGAGAGCCCTTAATTACCGATTGCAACAATGTTGCAATCGGTGAATTGGTACCACACGACTTGGGAATGTGTGGTCGACCTGGGGAGCCCGTATTCGTACGGCGAACGACCAGGATAGCCGTGTTTCGTCGTATGAATGCTTGGTGCGCTGGCCGCATACGGCGGCCAGCATGCGAACGGCCACAATACGGTACATACACAGGTTAAAATACACAGTACATATTCAGCCTACGGACAACCTTTAATAACTACCGTCCAGAAGTGGCTAGTTTTGCCACAGGGCCCCCACCCACCGCTCTGGGGTGGGGGCCAGGGGGGAGGACAATAGGTCACCCACCCTTATTGGTATTTAGGGCCCCCACCCACCGCTCAGGGGTGTGGGCCAGAGGGGAGGAAAATAATTTAGGGCCCCTACCCACTGCTCAGGGGTGGGGGCCAGGACAATAGGACCCCCCTTATTGGTATTTAGGGCCCCCACCCACCGCTCAGGGGTGGTGCTGAGGGGAGGACAATAGGTCCCCCTTTATTCTAATTTAGGGCCCCACCCACCGCTTAGGGGTGGGATCCAGGGGGGAGGACAATAGGTCCCCCCTATTCTAAGTTAGGGCCACACCCACTGCTCAGGGGTGGGGGCCAGGGGGGAGGACAATAGGCCCCCCTTATTGGTATTTAGGGCCCCCACCCACCACTCAGGGGTGGGGGCTGGGGGGAGGACAATAGGTCCCCCCTTATTCTAATTTAGTGCCCCCACCCACCGCTCAGGGGTGGGGGCCAGGGGCCAGGGGGGAGGACAATAGGTCCCCCGTGGGAATTAGGGAGTTATCTACTTATTAATTCCTGTCATTCCATTGACTGGCTTAGTAACTTACATTTGATATGAATGTATGTTACTTGACTGTTGTAATTGTTGCAAATGCTTACAGCTGAATCCAGGCTATGTTTGTATACTTTTTATTTAGACTTGTATACAGTGTAACATTCTTCCACTGGGTAGGTAGATAAGTACTTCGGAACTTCAACACTTTGGAACTTCGACACTTCGGAACTTTGGCCACTTCGGAACTTCAGAACTTCGACACTTCGGAACTTCGGCAACTTCTGAACTTCGGCAATTCAGCTATTCGACATTGGGAAGTATCCGAATGTCTGAATTGACATTCAGAACGAAACAAATTGCACATGTCTACTGGATGTGTTCTGTGTTATTCACATTATTTTATTACTGCAGATGTTTGAAAATTGCCAAACCATCTTCATAATTCAAGTCTCCTCACTCTACCTCCAATCCCAAGCTGTACATTTGCCCTTACTCGGTTCAATATACATTTATATATCTCACCATGCACACAGGCCTTGTTTCAAGTTACTTCCTGAACAGATATGCAGTGACAGGGACTGATAGTGGCATTTGAACAAATATATTAATTAGGGGTGTAATTAGTTGATGTAGGTTGGCAGCCTTCCCCCTCAGTGTATATTGCCAAAATAAAATTTAAAAAATCAGTTTTTTTTTGTCATTGTAAGGAGGACTGCTATGTCTGTCATGATTATATCTGTAGGTTCCATTCTCCCCTTTATTGATGACTGGAGGCAGAGGCGGCTCTCTAATTAGGCGGTTTAGGCGGCCGCCTAAGGCCTCGCGCTGGCGGGGGCCTCGCGGCCGCCTAAACCGCCTGTTAGCAGAGTGTGTCAGGTCCTCGGTCAGTGACCGAAGACTTGACACCAGGAGGGGGCCCGGCGGCTTGCCCGGTATGCCGCCGGGTGCGAGGCCCCTCCTGGCTGCCAGGCCGGCCACCGCAGACACTGGTCTGCAGCTCCGCAGTGTGCAGAGCTGCAGACCATGTGACTCGCGAGAATTGGCCAATCAGAGCGTTGCCGCGGGTTACCACGGCAACGCTCTGAATCTCGCGAGATTACACGGTCTGCAGCTCTGTGGAGCTGCAGACCGGGAGCAGGGGCCACCGGACCACCAGGGAGCCCACTGGACCACCAGGGAAAGGTAGGCTCACCCACCACCATCACCCCCACCACCCTTAGCTTCACCCCCCACCACCATCACCCCCACCACCCTTAGCTTCACCCCCCACCACCATCACCCCCACCACCCTCAGCTTCACACCACCACCATCACCCCCCACCACCCTCAGCTTCACCCCCCACCACCACCATCACCCCCAACACCCTCAGCCTCACCCCCACCACCATCACCCCCACTACCCTCAGCTTCACCTCCCCACCACCATCAGCTTCACCCCCCCCCCACCACCATCACCCCCACCAACCTCAGCCTCATTCCCCACCACCATCACCCACCATCACCACCCTCAGCCTCACCCCACCACCATCACCCCACCCTCAGCCTCACCCCCACCACCATCTCCCCACCCTCAGCCTCACCCCCCACCACCCTCAGCCTCACCACCCACCACCATCACCCCCACCACCCTCACCATCACCCCTCCCTACCATCACCCCCACCACCCTCAGCCTCACCCCCACCACCCTCAGCTACACCCACCACCACCATCAGCTTCACCCCCCCACCACCGTCACCATCACCCCCCCACCAACCTCAGCCTCATTCCCCACCACCATCATCCACCATCACCACCCTCAGCCTCACCCCCCACCACCCTCAGCTTAACCCCCACCACCATCACCCCCCACCACCATCACCCCCACCACCCTCACCATCACCCCTCCCTACCATCACCCCCACCACCCTCAGCCTCACCCCCACCACCCTCAGCTACACCCACCACCACCGTCACCATCACCCCACCACCATCACCCCCCACCACCCTCAGCTTCACCCCTGCCCACCCTCAGCTTCACCCCTGCCCACCCTCAGCTTCACCCCTGCCCACCCTCAGCTTCACCCCTGCCCACCCTCAGCCTCACCCCCACCACCCTCACCATTACCCCTTCACCCTCAGCCTCACCCCCCACCACCCTCAGCCTCACCCCACCCTCAGCTTCACCACCCCTCAGCATCACTCCCCCCACCCCCCTCAGCATCACCCCCCTCAGCATCACCACCCTCAGCATCACCCCTCACCACCCTCAGCATTACCCCCCACCACCCTCAGCATCACCACCCTCAGCATAACCCTCCGTCACCACCCTCAGCTTCCCCCCACTCACCATCACCCCCTCCTTCTCACATCACCCCCTTCTCACTCTCACATTACCCCCTCTCACTCTCACATTACCCCCCCACTCTCACATTACCCCCCCCCACTCTCACATTACCCCCCCACTCTCACATTACGCGCCCCACTCTCACATTACCCCCCTCTCACTCTCACATTACCCCCCTCTCACTCTCACATTACCCCCCTCTCACTCTCACATTACCCCCTCTCACTCTCACATTACCCCCTCTCACTCTCACATTAACCCCCTCACTCTCACATTAACCCCCTCACTCTCACATTACCCCCTCTCACTCTCACATTACTATCACCCCCTGCTCCCTCTCACATTACCATCAACCCCCCGCTCCCTTTCACCATCACCGTCCACTCCCTCTCACCATCACACCCCCCGCTCCCTCTCACCATCAGCTACCCCATACACATAGGGTCTCAGACAAAAACACAAACATGCTCACAGAGACATACATTCGCACACACAAGGATACTCTCTGTCAGACACACTCTCAGGCACATACACAGGTAGACAGTGCGTCAATGTGTATATGTGACACTTTTTTGTTAGTGGGGCCTCATGTTTGCGTTTCGCCTAAGGCCTCATAAAGTCTAGAGCCGCCTCTGACTGGAGGTACAGCTGTTAACAGGAGTGAGAGAAATAAAAGTTATTTGAAATGAGTGAGGGTGTGAAACATAAAACGTGAAAGTGGGAGACAAAAGGGTTAAGCTATGGTAGAAGTGGTTTTTTTTTGTTTTTTTTTCATTTTGTGCTAGGCCAATGTTTGCATTTTCAATGGTATGCAGAAAACAGCAGAAAAAAAAATATTTTCTTAAACCAACTGCTGTTGTCACTGCAAACACCAGTGACACCTATTTGTACAGTCAAAGTAGCCACTCATCCCCCGTTGTCAGTGCCTGGTTTATGGAGCCTGATCCAGGTAGTTTGATGACACTCAACATTTTTGAATTCTATAATCTAGAAACCTATCCATCACTTCAAAGTAATTATTGAATGCATTTGCCACATGGAAGGGGCATATCAGTATTCAGTGTACTTTTAATATTCCCTTACCTACTATCCTGTGAGAAAAGACTTTCAGTATTCAGTGTGTAACCTTTTTTGGTTTAAAGATGTGTGAAAAACTGGACTTCATGGACTTAAATGATTATTTAAAGCACTATAACCACTTGTAGCACTATTAGCTCTCGTGCTTGGAGTCTGTGTGTTCAGCATTTCGCTCTGCAGCTCAGGGGTCAAGTCCTGGGGAATAAAGTGTGGGAACTCACTCGAGTTCCACCCCCACCTCACCACCAAAAAAAACCAAAAAACTTGTATGCATATATAAACGCGTACACACACACACTCAGGTGCACACATACACTTACAGACACACACGTACACTCACAGACACACAGACACACACACAAAGACACACACAGATACACAAATTCACAGATAGACACACGCACACTCACAGACACACACACACTCACAGACACACACATACACTCACAGACACACACACACTCCCAGATACATACACACACACTCACAGACACACACACACACTCCCAGACACACACTCCCAGACACATACACACACACTCCCAGACACATATACACACACACACACATACATACACTCACAGACACACACTCCCAGACACACACACTCACAGACACACACACAGACACCAAAACACACATACACTCACAGACACACAAATACATATACATACACTCACAGACACACACACACACACACTCCCAGACACATACACGGACACACACACTCCCAGACACATACACACACACATACATACACTCACAGACACACACACTCCCAGACACATACACATACACACACACATACACACACACACACACATACACACACTCCCAGACACACTCACTCACAGACACATACACACATACACTCTCAGACACACACATATACACAAGAATTATTTGTATATTTTTTTTAAATTTAAAAATGTCCACCCAGCCTCCCTACCTGGAGAGCTGGTGTGGACCTGTCCCTGGGGTCCAGTGGGGCTTCAGTGCGGCCAGCTCTTGTCTCGTTGTCAGACGCGGTGAGGGAGCTGTGTTCTCTCTGCTCCCTCTCGCCGCGCAGGCTGTCTACTGATGCCAGGAGCCGGAAATGACGTCATATTCCGTCTCCCAGCATCAGCAAACGGCGCACGGTGAGAGGGAGCAGAGAGAACACAGCTCCCTCGCCGCGTCTGACAGCGAGACAACAGCCGGCCGCGGGGGTCCTTCAGGTGGCCATTAGGCCACCTTTTGGGCCCCCCATGACAGGGGGAACACAGGGGCATTTGGGGGCGGCATTTTTTGCCACCCCCTGAGTGCCTGCAAGTCCACAAACGGGAACGGCGTTCCTGCTCTAAAAAAAGTGCAGGAACGCCGTTCCCACGCGTTCCTGCAGGACTCGAGCCCTGCTGCAGCTACAGAAAGAAGTTACCAGAATCAAAAAGAGGCTGTGAGATAGGTGGAGACACAACTTTTCCTAAATTAGGCCAGGGTACCAGGCAGTAGTGGTTATGATGCTAGGAGCAAACATAAAAAACACATGTTTTCACTTATACTGCTGTGTAATTTTGTATGCAGCAATGTAATCCAAAGAAACTTTTTCAGTAAGATTGTCTGTGTCTGCATGTGAGTATGCTTACTATATAATTAAATGTTTTGCTCTGAAAGGACCAATATTTTATATTAGAAAAAAGAAATATATATATATATATATATATATATATATATATATATATATATACACACAGAGATGATTGAGTAATATATAAACACATAATGTATATATATATATAGTGCTCTGTGTCATTTTACACAGTGTGGGAAAGTTCTTTGACTCATAACACTTGAAAGTAACCAATCAGAGATTTATGAGTCAAATTACACCAGTTACAACTACATCAGAGTACTGTGACAGGTAAATGTAGAGACTTACCTGTCCTGATCTTACCTGATCTTGATAAAGACCCAGGAGGGTCGAAACGTTGATTTTTGTTTAAAACACAGTTTATGTATTCGTTGTGAATGCAGTAAATAATCTTTGCACTTGAATCAAGACCTAGTGTGCTCCCTTTATTGCTCTTTTCTATATATATATATAGGTGATACTTGAAAAAAATCGTACAAAAGTTAATTTATTTTAGTAATGCAACGTAAAAGGGGAAACTAATATATGAGATAGACGCATTACATGCAAAGCAAGATAGTTCAAGCCGTGATTTGTCATAAGTGTGATGATTATGGCTTACAGCTCATGAAAACCCCAAATCCACAATCTCATTAAATTAGATATTGTAAAAAAGGTGCAACATTCTAGGCTCACAGTGTCCCACTCTAATCAGCTAAGTAAGCCATAACACCTGCAAAGGGTTTCTGAGCCTTTAAATGGTCTCACAGTCTGGTTCAGTAGGCATCACAATCATGGGGAAGACTGCTTACCTGACAGTTGTGCAGAAAACCATCATTGACATCCTCCAGAAGAAGGGAAGCCTCAAAAGGTAATTGCGAAGGAAGTTGGATGTTCCCAAAGTGCTGTATCAAAGCACATTAATAGAAAGTTATGTGGAAGGGAAAAGCGTGGAAGAAAAAGGTGCACAAGCAGCAGGGATGACCGCAGCCTGGAGAGGATTGTCAGGAAAAGGCCATTCAAAAGTGTTGGGGACTTTCACAAGGAGTGGACTGAGGCTGGAGTCAGTGCATCAAGAGCCACCACACACAGACGGATCCTGGACATGGGCTTCAGATGTCGTATTCCTCTTGTCAAGGCGCTCCTTAACAACAAACAATGTCAGCAGCGTCTTACCTGGGCTAAAGAAAAACAGACCCGGTCTGTTGCTCAGTGGTCCAAAGTCCTCTTTTCTGATGAGAGCATCTTTTGCATCTCATTTGGAAACCAAGGACCCAGAGTCTGGAGGAAGAATGGAGAGGCACACACTGCAAGATGCTTGAAGTCCAGTGTGAAGTTTCCACAGTCTGTGTTGATTTGGGGAGCCATGTCATCTGCTGATGTTGGTCCACTGTGCTTCATTAAGTCCAGGGTCAACACAGCCGTCTACCAGGAGATTTTGGAGCACTTCATGCTTCCTTCCGCAGACGAGCTTTATGGGGATGCTGACTTAATTTTCCAGCAGGACTTGGCACCTGCCCACACTGCCAAAAGCACCAAAGCCTGGTTCAATGACCGTGGGACTACTGTGCTTGATTGGCCAGCAAACTCGCCTGACCTGAACCCCATAGAGAATCTATAGGGCATTGCCAAGAGAAAGATAAGAGACATGAGACTGAACAATGCAGAAGAGCTGAAGGCCACTGTTGAAGCATCCTGGTCTTCCATGACACCTCATCAGTGCCACAGGCTGATAGCTTCCATGCCACGCCGCATTGAGGAAATAATTGCTGCAAAAGGGGCCCAAACCAAGTACTGAGTCCTTATGCATGCTTATACTTTTCAGAGGTCCGATATTGTTCTATGTACACTCCTTGTTTTATTGATTGCATGTAATATTCTAATTTACTGAGATTGTGGATTTGGGGTTTTCATGAGCTGTAAGCCATAATCATCGCACTTATGACAAATCACGGCTTGAACTATCTTGCTTTGCATGTAATGCGTCTCTCATATATTAGTTTCCCCTTTTACGTTGCATTACTGAAATAAATAAACTATTGTACGATATTCTAATTTTTCGAGTATCACCTGTATATATATATATATATATAGCAAAAATGTAGAAAGCCCTTGCACTCACGCTTTGGTGAACTGATAACCGGGTGCTTGAAATCCAGGAAAATTCAAATATATTCAGATAGTGATCAGCACTCTCGGATTTTTGAAGGTTTAAAACTTACAGTTTATTAATCATCCATTAAAAAAGAGATCAACGTTTCAGTCCCAGAATACATGTTTGTGTTCCTGACCCTAAAGTGATCCTTTAATGGATTTTTGGTAATTTAGAATTTCTTTGCATATAAAGGCATTTGTATTTTTAAATAAATATTTCCTCTCCTCAGATGCTGTCAAAACTCGGTGGCCATGTACCAGTGTGCTGTAGTAGTTGTGGTAAAAGGAGTGCCCTGCCCTCTCTCCCTCCTATTTTAAGGAGTCAAACCATTTTAGAATGGTTTGACTTCTTACCTGGAGTTCGCAGGGTGCAGTTCCTTACCTCCACCTAGTCTGATGGAGCAAGAGTTTATGTTAGCTATCCTGAGAGTGTCAACTAAATGTTGTTAGCCAATGAGCTAAGCCTAGCACATTCATGCTCAGACAGCTAATTGTTGGAAGTAGTGGAGGTAGGGAGTGGGGCCTGGCAGACCCCAAAGGGGAAGTCAAGCAGCTCTAAATTGTTTGACTAATTACAATGGGGGGCGCAGGGCACTCCTAGCACCATAACCAGTACAGCGTGTGTTATGACTATTAGAGAGTTTCCTTTAATGCGCAGAATTAGAGGTTATGTTTGTAAAGCACCCCCACTAACGCAAAAATATAAGCAAAGAAGGGAGGAAAGCAAATCAGGGATCATGAAAAAGATGAAACCATAGCATTGGAATCAGAAGGATGTGCAACAATCTCATGGGCATATACCGTCCAAATATCATGGCAGGTAGTAAAAAGTTATATCTGGCTGAACAAGACAGGAATCAACTAGCTGTCCAACAATTCTGAATGTAGAGCAAGATGAGGAAATATGAAGGGAGAAAGGGACACAGGAGGAGGAGGGATTGAAGCAAGATATTAGTGGAATGGAGGAATTGATGTGTGATGTTACAATATAAGTGGAGTTGAGCATGCATGGGGAGAGGATTTTCTGTATCATCTACCTAGTCTGACTGGAAGTGCTCATTGTGACCAATGGGCAGCTTCCTATGAGACTGCGTAGAGGATACAGAAAATCCTCTAACACGGTATGCCCGGTCATGCTAAGGAGTTATGCAGTAGAGAAGTGAACATCCTCCTGCTGTCCCAAGACCATGTGACTCTCCTCCTCCACCTGGACTAGATGAAAGATCTGCTGACCCACCTGGGGTTTTTATGAACAAGAAGTCTGATGTTTCCCCTTTGAAAGGACTGAAGTTTTTTTGGTTTCCTGGTAGATTCAGCCAGAGAAACACTGAGCTTACTAGCTTTGAAGATGCGTTCCATCCACAGGGAAATCAGACGTGCTCTCTCACTCCTGCAAATATCCCTGTGACAGCTGGTCTACTTACGGTTTCTATGCAGGGCATTATTCCAGGACCCCAACATTACACAGCTCTATAGAAACTCAAGATCCTGCAAAGACAAAGACTTGTTTGCTTGACTGTATATCTTGATTGTATGGATGATCTTGTGTGGCCAAATGTATCTTCTGCTGTGTGTTAGTACTACATCCTCACTAAATCTTAGTTCTTTGTTCTCTTGCCTCAGTTTGAAATGCTCCATTCTGAAACTAGTTTCGTTCCTTCACAACCTCCATGTTGGATTCTCCAGTCCATTATCCATGATTACTCCCTATTTTACGAGCAGCGTATGCAGGAAGTGTTGGAGAGTATCTTTGAGTTTTCTAGTGCTGATGTCATGGTGGGGTGGGGTATGTGGTGCACTGTATTCATTCTTTTCTTGTGTTTATTTGCTGAAATGGGGGTAAAGAAAAATCATGTAATAAATGCAAAATCATTTAATTGTGCAGGGCCCAGCAAATTGAGGACCGAGACTTAGATAGGGAGCCCATAATAACATGAATGATATCACAAGTGATGCTAGAATTGTAGGCTGGAAAAGACTTGATTCAGCAAGAACTAGTGTAAGTAAAGGTCTAGAATTCCTAGACTTCCACATCGTACACACTAATGGCATATTCCTTACAGCAGTAATGCAAAGTTATTTTGAAGCTTAGAGCCTTTCCTTCTAACGTCTGTGTGAAGTTGGCCCCCCTACAATCGGCACAAATAAAAAATCCAATGTGTTTCATTAGTGCTACATTTGTGCTGTAAAAATAAAGATTTGTGCTGCTTTTATTATTAAGATAATTAGCGATTAAATAAAGGTCACCAAAGGTCAACCAGCCCCCCTGAAGCTGCAAAAATACATGAAACCTGGCTGGTTGGTTAGTGCTACGTTTGTGCTGGTTCGTTTTGTGCCGTTTGTGTTGTTTCAATTTGTATTTTTTGCTTTTTTAAGTTATAACAGTTTGTTTTTTTGACAGGGAAAATTATGCCACCCAATCCGACGGCTGTGTAAAGTTGGCAGCCATGTTTTTTAAAATGTGATAAAAAATATACCATTCATTTGTACTGTGTTAGTGTTGCAAAAATTTATGTTTGGGATAATTTGGTTGGGGAGATATGAAGCATTATATATGGTCAAACTCTGCCCACTTTGCACCATACATTATTACATTTTAAAAACCAAATATGCCATTTGTTTGTGCTGTTTTGTGCTGTAAAAATTAAGATTTGTGCTGCTTTTGTTATTTAGATAATAGCAATTGTTTTTTGAGTCATTACATGACATTAAATAAAGGTCACTGTAACGAACACTGGTATTTCGTATACCCGTTCGTTCGTATGCTCCCGAACTGCTAGGGACTTAGTGATTATAGCCCGTAGTCCGGATCGCTGATTCGTACATTCCCAAGAATCCAAGTGTAACATGAAAGTAAATCCAGTGGTTCGTCAGTCACATACCCAAACATCAGCCTAGACTAGATGAAGGGTACAACAGGAATACATTTTATTCAGGCCAGATGGCTGGCTTTTATACAATTCAGGAGTAGAGTATACACCCCTACAAAATCTCCCACAACATGCCCACAAAATTCTGAGTAACCATGACTCTGCATAAAATACAAAATTTTAAAAATACATAGTAATACACATAAAACATATGGGAACCCTCATAAATGTCATATTCCCGGATAGCCTGGATCTGAGCGTCCAAGTCGTCCAAACAGCGCTCAGATCCCACATACATAACCGAATCGCCACCGGCGTAAAGTTTTGACCGACCGCTGATGAGGCGTCTGCCCAAAACAGTTCCATAGTTTCTGTGGTAGCGGTCGTTCAATTTCTGGAGTTCCAAACCGAACAAAACAACAAGCGGTTCCCCTGACTCATAGGTATGGTTTGTTCACTTTGTTCGTGGGAACAAACCTACCGAACAGCGCTCTCCTGGCTTGTCTTTGAAAAGAAACAGGCGTTTGCGAAGTTGACCGGTGTTCACTGGTTGAGTGTCCGACTTGGAGTTCCGGACACTTGACGACCTGCTGCCTCTTTTCGTGCGACAAGATGGCCATTGTTTTCTCCAGCACGTGTTGTTCGGTTATACGAACGGCGGACACACAGGGAGAGCAGTCATTCCTGTGGTTTTCTTTGAACTTAATGAGCCAGGGGGTGGTCGGTGTTCGGTAGATTTATCTACGGAACGCAGAAAAATGTACTTTGGGAACCAAAGTATGTAGTTTTGTCACAGTCACCAAAGGTCACCCGGCCCCCTACAAGAGCCAAAACAGATGAAACTTGGCTGGTTGGTTAGTGCTGCGTTTGTGCTGGTTTGTGCTGTTCAAATTTTTATTTGTGCTGCTTTGGTTTTTTAGTTATAACACTTTGTTCATGGAAAATGATATAACCTGCCATCCAATTCGACCAAGCTGTGTAAGGTTGGCACCCCACATTTCTAAACTGTGAATAAGAATATCCCATTAGTTTGTTCTGCATTTGTGCTGCTAAAATTTATGTTTGTTTTGGTTTTGGAGATATTAAGCATTATATATGATCAAACTCCGCCCACTTTGCGTCACATATTATTACATTGTAATAACAAATATACCATTCATTTGAGCTGCTTTTTTTGGCTGATTTGTGCTGCAAAAATTAATGTTTGTTCTGGTTTGTTTTTGGAAATATTGAGCATTGTGTGTAATTAAACCCCGCCCTTTTAATAATCCATGTTAGTACATTTAAAAGAAAATATACTGTTTTATTGTGCTGCATTTGTGCTGATTTATGTGGCAAAAATTGACATTTGTGCCAGTTTCGTTTTGGAGATATTAAGCATTATAAACAATTACACTCCACCCTCCTTGTGCCCCACATTATCCAAATTTTTAAAAAAATGCATATACATTTTATTTGTGCTTTGTTTTGTGTGTTAAAATATTTGTTTTTGCTGCTTTTTTATTTTTTATTTTTTTAGTTATAACAGTTTTTCTTTCAGGGAGTATTATGTAATCCAGCACCCAATTTGACACTGATTTTGCCCCAACCCTAACAAATTGCTACACAAGTCCTTAAAAGGAGGTACAGTGGGCTTTTAAATAAGCACTTAAATTGGAATAATTAAAAATAATTTTTTTTAAAACATTAAAAGGGAAATGAAAGAGTTAACTAAAATGTCAGATTTTTCAATACCCCTATGCTATTTGTGATCATCTTAAAGAGACACTTCGGTCACCATAACAACTTCATCTACATGAAGTTGTTATGGTGCCAGAAGGCCCTGGGTGCCCATTTACCTTAAGAGGTTGAACCATTCTTGAATGGTTTAAAGGTACACTATAGGCACCCAGACCACTTCAGCTCATTGACGTGGTGTTGGTGCAGTGTTCCTGTCCCCCCTTTTTGAAACACTGCAATGTTTACATTGCAATACGAAGACAGCCTCTTTCTACCAGACAGCCACAAGAGGCATTTTCGGGAGTTTACCAGACTCTCTGTATCTTAAATAATGCTACATGGGGACATCCAGCATCAATGAAATCCCCATAGAAAGTCATGGAGTCAATGCTTTCCTATCGGGAGGGCCTAATTCACCTGCAGCACTCGAATGATGTGCAATAGGTCGCCCCCGTTGGAGGAGGGACATCGTCGCTGGAATCCTGTAAATGACTAAAGACTTTTTAACCCTTTATGTGCCACAGGGGGAGGAGGGGCGCGTGGGAAGGGGGGTCAGATGGCACTGGAGTGTTAGGAATACAGATTTGTATTACTAACATTATAGAATCCTATTAACCCCAAATGTTGCCTCCAGTGCCGATCTCCAGGTCCCCCAGGCGGCTTCCGGCTTCTGAATCTGAGTTACAGGAAGTGCAGAGTGCCATCGGGTAGGGGCGCCTCTGATTGTTGGCTCAATTTAAGATTCTGGTACTTGCTTACAAGTCTCTACATAAAATGAACAAGGAGTCGTGTACCAAAGGGGACTGGGATTCAATACCCTCGATAGAGGGTGCCCACTGTCTTCCAGACTAAAAAGTAGGAAATAAAGAAAATGTTATTATAAATCTGTTGTGGGGTCACTAGGTAGTGGACTGTACGATCTGGGTCTGATAGATGTTCGATGCATATCTCAATATATTTCTCTCTGTCTAAAAGAACATTCTTGCCCCCTTTGTCTGAAGGTTTTATGATTAGACTGGGTTCACGGCTTAGTTCCATGAGAGCTTTATATTCTAGTGGGGTTAAGTTGTCATGATCAATTACTGGGATCTCTAAGGATTCTATTATTATTATTATTATTATTATTATTGCCATTTATATAGCGCCAACAGATTCCGTAGCGCTTTACAATATTATGAGAGGGGGTTTAACTATAAATAGGACAATTACAAAACACTTACGGGAACAATAGGTTGAAGAGGACCCTGCTCAATCGAGCTTACATTCTATAGGAGGTGGGGTGTAAAACACATTAGAACAGGAATTTGCAGTCAAATAAGGTGGGCTGCCCTTTAGGAGAGAGCAATAGACAGGTATGTGAGGTAGAGGTTACTCTGGGAGGCCATAAGTTTTCCTAAAGAGATGGGTTTTAAGCAGGGCCGGTGAAAGGATTTTTGGTTACATAGGCGAAGATGTATTTTTCTGCCCCCCCCCCCCAAAATAACATCTTCACCTATGTCCCTCTTAACCAGCCCCTCTCCCCATCCATTAGTGGTCCAATCCCTGTCCCTTAGTGTTCTTCTAACCTCTCCCCTCTTTTCCCTGTCCCTTGGTGTTTCTCTCCCCTCCCCTTCCTGTCCCTTGGTGCACCCCCCACCCTCTTAGTGGTCGCACTCCCCTTCCTGGTGTGCCTCCTGCCTCTCTTGTAGCGTTGCCGAGTGGAGGATATCCCTTACAGGAACTTCAATTTTCTGTACCTGGCCGGACTGTGCCGCCTTATGGACGCGCCGGCCCTGGTTTTAAGGCACTTCTTAAAAGATGCAAGACTAGGGGAGAGTCTGATGGCGGTAGGCAGGCTATTCTATCTCATCTGTGTTCATTTTAATAAAGAGGTCCACATTTGATACCTCTTTTAGGTTTGGGGTAAACCAGCTCTCTGGCTTTAAGCTGGTGAGTGGTTGTTCAATCTCTTGTTCTTCCAACAGAGATAATAATGTTTGGAAGTGTTTAAAATCCTCAGGAGAAAAAAACTGCTTCTTTAGCTAGATTTTGGTTTCTCCTTTTGTGTACTACATTAAGAGCCAGTTTTCAACCAAAGAGATTTGTGTCCTTGATCCAGTCAAATTTATTGGTGTTAGGGGTAGGTACAAAAGACAAACTCTTGCTTAAGAGTGAGATATGGGGCTTGAGCGCTGAGCGGAATGGCGGCGTGAACCAGAAGCTCCCTGCAGGCTAAACAATAGTACCCGTCTCCACAGCCTCGGCACATAAAAAATGGGGAAGAACAACCGGTCCCAACACGCTACTACGGCCACCGACACCCCGAAGGGGTCACAGACGGCGAACATGCGCAAGTTCCTCACGGCCCAGGCGGACCAGGCCTCTCAGGCCCCGGGGGAAGCGGAGGCCCCAGGCGCAACCCACCCGGCCCTGCCATGCGGTGGACACCAAGAGCAGGTACCAAAACCACCCGATTTGCCCCCAACCCAGCTGGAATGGGCAACAATACTGAGCAACCTGCCCACAAAAGCTGACCTTAAAGAGGCCAACGCCGCCCTCCATAACTCCATCACCGGGGAATTACACGCCCTGAGAGAAGACATGCAGGGGATTCATAATAAAATGACACAATTAGAAGCCGACTGCGACCACGTAACATCGGCACAGAATGCAACCATGGGCATAATAAAACGACAGGAAATACAGCTCCGCCAAATGGCCCTCCACATGGAGGATCTGGACAACAGGGGAAGACGACAAAACCTCAGAATCCGGGGTTTACCCGAAGATCTAGACCAGACCACGCCAATCCGTGAAACCCTCACGGAAATATTTAATGCCCTCCTGCTGAGGCCACCCGATATGCCCGTAGAATTCGTCAGGGCACACAGGGCACTCAGGCCCAGAGGCCCGCCGGAGTCCCCACCACGTGACATGATATGCTGCTTAATGCACTTCCAAGTGAAGGAAGACATCCTGAAAAGCGCCAGGGAACAACGGCAAATCCTACACAAAGGTGCAGAAATACAACTTTACCCAGATCTGTCTCCAGCGACCCTAGCATACCGTAGGGCCATGCGCCCCCTCACACGAGTACTACAGACTAACACAATTAGGTACCGCTGGAGCTTCCCTAACGGACTACAAGTCACTACGAGTACAGGCCCCTTCACGGTGAAAAGCGAAGAAGACCTTAGAGACATTGTCCGGGAACTCCACTTGCCACAGATACAACTATCATGGCCAGACCCGATGACCTTTTACACTTTCTCACCGGAGGCACAGAACCGGCCGCAGCAAACACCGAGGCCTAGGAGAACAAGACAGCAGACCACGCGCCCCTCAGGCGCCAACATGTAAGGTGCCGAGCGTAGTGGACCTCCCAACCCAAGGTCCCCCACTAGCACTACTAACGGACTAAGCAGTCGCTTCCATCTTCGACCTGTGCAATCAGAGACTCTGGACACACCAAGTAGACCCCGCTGAACTGCAACTTAACTCCCCAAAGAGAGACATTGACCCCTACGACGACGAAGCTGCAGAGATCGAGGACACGACACGGGCTCCTTAACCCTATGGAGCGGGGTAACTTAACGAACTAAATGAACACTGATGAGGTTCCCACTTGGGTTTAGGGACCTGTTTAGGGACAACTTCACAGTCATCCTACAAACGTTTCAGAGAGACATGCGGGAATGGTCATACCCTCATATCTCGTGGCTAGGGAGAGTACAGGTCATAAAAATGAACTTCCTTCCACGCCTCTTGTACCTTCTTCAGGCCATCCCCATTATAATTCCGAGACCTTTCTTTATGACACTCAGGAAAGAAATGACCAGATACATATGGGGTGGGGGGAAACCTAGAGTAAAATTCTCCACACTGACCCGACCTAAGGACAGAGGGGGATTAGCCCTCCCAGATTTTCAACTATACTATGTGGCCACACATTTACAGAGGGTCGTAGAATGGTCTAAGGATGGAGTACATAAACTGTGGAAAACGGTGGAGGAGACGGAGGCTGGTAAACCGATAGCGGGACTCCCATGGAGCCGCGACTCGGCGGAGAGACATGACATGTCCATATATACGAAAAACACCCTGAGAGTTTGGCGGAAGGTCAAGCAGCAGGGGAACATGTCACCATACCCCTCCCCCCTTATGCCACTGACACATAATGAAGACTTTCCCCCCGGACTAGACCCATGGACCCTCAAAGACATCATCCCGAACACATCCCCACGTCTACACCACACCCTACAGGGAGGGACCTGCAAACAGCTATCAGTCATGCTAGAAGGTGCGTCCCCCACTTTCATGCATCGCTTCCGATACGCCCAACTTATTAACTTCATACACACACTACCACAGGGACCAGCGCTCATCAGGGAACACACCACAATAGAGAAGATCAGCACACACCCAGACCCGCTCCCACATGGAATATCCTCCTTGTACTCCATGTTACAATCGGAACTCCCAACTGAGTCACCCCGTTTCATAGGAAAATGGGAAGCAGCCCTGGGTACCTCATTCACGGAAGCGGAATGGGAATCAATATGCTACCTAACACACCACTACTCCACACACAGTAAAACGCAGGAAACGGCCTACAAGCTCCTGACGTATTGGTATAGGACGCCACATCTCCTACACCACATAAACCCAAGCCTGTCCAGTCTATGCTGGAGATGCGAACGAGAAGAAGGCACACTGAAACACATCTGGTGGGATTGCACACTGATCACCCCATACTGGCGGGGAATACATAAAATGCTAGGGAAATTCACAGACAGACCACCCCCCCTGGAACCGGCAGCGATGCTCCTACACCACACACCAATCCCCCATTCAAAGTACAAAAAATCCATGACTATCAGAATACTAAATGTAGCCAAACGAGTACTCCCTCAATTCTGGAAGAAACCTGTGACACCATCGATGCTGTCCTGGTTCAACCAAATGGAGGAACTAAGGACAATAGAGGAACTAACTATGATGACAAACACAACCCCAACGGCATACACAGACATATGGACACATTGGATCCTAGAGACAGCAAAGGCGAGATTCCAACTGGACCTCAGAACAACCAATGACGTACACCTCCCAAATACTGGATAGGACATAGAGACTAAACACCTAAGGCGACAGAAGACTACCGACAGACGACCAACCCGACACCCCCACCCCCCCCTTCCTACCCCTCCCCTACTATCTAAACGAGACCACCACCAGACCCCACTCAATTGCATACACTTACAGTAGGTCAACGATACCCGAGACGAAAACACCCAAGTGACCACTTGCAGTACCGCTAGCACTTAGAGACCGCACCCATAGAGAACACGAAAACAGGACTGGCGTTTACCCCAGACGATATAAGGCAAGACCTGACTAGAGATACACCTTACCACTATATGACGGAGAATCCTATCTCCCACACTCGGACATATCCCTACACAGTCAGGACACATGAGTATAACGGTAAAGAGAAACACAACAGCCCGACGAGAGCAACACCACACATAATCAGGATAAGGGGCCATACGGAACACCCGACGAATCAGAATGGTGGAGGACTTCACACATGTGAAGATTAACTAATAGGGCACGGGCCACCAACACCACATAAAACTTAGCAAAGTGTAAAACTACACTAACTACTAAGCGGGAGCCATGAAAAAATACGACCAACACAAATGACGGAGACGAGAGACACACACCACACCAGCTAATGGGGACCTGCGAGTCCGTCAACATAATGGGCCTATGAGCCTGACGTAAAGGTATGACATAAAGTGGAACACACTTGGATCAATCAGCAGGGACTTGACTTACCAACCCGAGCATTCTATCAACAACCATAGAGGGGGTAAAATTAAACTGTAAACATATCCGACATAGGTAGGGAGCCACATGGCTCAAGTTTATTATTATATACCTGTAAATGTATGAGTCACCAACTGGATCTGCGTATCCACGAACTTCCAAAAAAAAAAAAAAAAAGTTGAGAGACCTGCGAGTCTCACCTTGACGACTGCTATCAAGATATGCATTAACGAAAACTACATTGACAACAAGAAAAAGCAGGACCTGCGAGTCCGCATAGTTTATTGGGGACTACGAGCCCAACTGCAATTACTTTATGTCGATGTCTTCAGAGACCTGCGAGTCTCATCTCTTCTTGCTTATTTCTTGATGAAAATATATATTGCAAAAACATTAATAAAAATCATATTTACAAAAAAAAAGAGTGAGATATGGAGTGATTGAAGGGTGAACTTAGACAGGTTTATAATCTGGTTTTGATTATGGTTCACTGAGTCTGATTTATGCCCCTGTCTGGTTGTGTCCCCATCTTCTTCTCTCCCTTAGTTTGCCATCTTTGAAAGTGGCCAATCCTCCTCTAAATAAGCAGACGCTGCTGTTCTATCAGTTCTGTTAGTGATTTCAGGAGTGACTGTTGCTGGAATCTCTGGGAAAGTTACATTTTAATTAGTGTTTTTTTTTTTTAAATACTTCTTCCTTTCTGAGGTTTAGGATAATCTTTCTTCTGCTGGTTCACAGAAGATTTCGACGTACTGGAATCAGAATCAGTCCAGTCGGTGTTGCCCAATGTGGAACTGTTTCTACTGTTGGTACGAGTTCTAAATTTTCTTTTTGTACGGAGTCTCAATGGTCTCTTGAGAACTTGACATGTTTTTTTCTCTTTTACATATTTTTTAAATATGTCTTAATTGTTTTGTTATTTGTTCTCCATAAGGGGGAATTCTGTTTTGTCTTTAAATTCATTTACCCTTTGCTCCAAAAGTATTTCACTGACTTTGGCCATATATCTACTAGGCATGTGCATGGGGAAAATTTTCGGTTCGGTTCGGCATTCCGAAATTCTGGATTTTCGCAATTCGGGACTTCGGCACTTCAAGACTTCGGAACTTCGGCAACTTCGGCACTTCAGCACTTCGGAAATTCGCCAGCTTCGGCACTTCGACAATTCAGAATTTCTGAACTTCGGCATTTCGGAATTTCGGGACTTCGGCACCTTGGGACTTCTCTTGCAGCCGCTTGGTAGATAACTCCCTAATTCCCACGGTATTAGGGAGTTATCTACCAAAAGGCTGAAAGACCTAAATTGGACTTTCAGCCAAAATTACTTAGTATTAGTTAATTTTGCCCCTACTCGCTATACCGCGGGTAGCGGCATGTCTAGTAAACAGTGAGCAGCCTGTGACTGCTCACTGTTTAAAAAAAAAAAAAAAAATAGTGCCCCCCCCCCGGCCCCCACCCCTGAGCGGGGGATGGGGGCCCTAAATACTAATAAGGGGGGGACCTAATGTCCTCCCCCCTGGCCCCCACCCCTGAGCGGCGGGTGGGAGCCCTAAATACTAATAAGGGGGGGACCTAATGTCCTCCCCCCTGGCCCCCACCCCTGAGCGGCGGGTGGGGGCCCTAAATACTAATAAGGGAGGACCTAATGTCCTCCCCCCTGGCCCCCACCCCTGAGCGGTGGGTGGGGGCCCTAAACAAGAATAAGGGGGGGGACCTAATGTCCTCCTCCCTGGCCCCCACCCCTGAGCGGTGGGTGGGGGCCCTAAACTAGAAAAAGGGGGGGACCTTATGTCCTCCCCCCTGGCCCCCACCCCTGAGCGGTGGGTGAGGGCCCTAAACAAGAATAAAGGGGGGGTACCTAGTGTCCTCCCCCCTGGCCCCCACCACTCAGCAGCGGGTGGGGGCCCTAAATACTAATAAGGGGGGGGACCTAAGGTTACTTAATCCACCAATCAGAGTGTTATGTGTCAAATTACACAGCGTGAGAACATTCCAAAGAACTTTCCCACGCTGTGTAAAATGACACAGAGCACTCTGATTGGTGGATTTCAAACCAACCAATCAGAGTGCTGTGACGGGTAAATGTAGAGACTTACCTGTCAGTCTCTTCATTTACCTGTCAGTGCACTCTGATTGGATGGCTTAAACCCACCAATCAGAGTGCTCTGAGCCTAATTGCATGGCGGGGCAAGGCTTTATAAGCCCTCGCCGGGTGAAGAAGGATTTTTTTTTGCGCTCGTTTATTTTTATTTTTTTATAATTGCGTCGGTTATTATGTTTTTTTATTTGACCTTTTTTGGGGCTGAAAAAAGAAGATTTTATTTGTCAATCTTTCTTTTATTGAGGCAGGAGTTAAATGGGGTACAGAATAGATAAGAGGGGATGCACGGTATTTGTACATAGTGGGATCAGTTTAACACAAAAGTACATCTCCTACAAATGACAGCCTCATTTTATATTATATTAGACAAGCTTTCCAAATAGTTAGTAACACGTATAAAGTAGCATTTATGAAGGTAGCTTTGAACTATATGAAGGCTTCGACAGAGTTAAAGTAAAGGAGATAGAGGGAAGACAGATGAAAAAACATATGATATACACAGCTTGATAGAGCAGACTCTGAGTAGCAACAATCTCATTTTTTGCGAGAGTAAAACACGGGTATAAACATGCTGGGTATTTGTGCCAAGCTTAACAACAGGAATATAACTAGAATCATCTTAGGGAGAGCTGTCCAGGCCCAAATGTGTTATAAAATAAGAGATATGGAATGGCATGCATATTGATAATATCGGTGGGAGTACGTTGCTCAGTTTTCTCTGAGTAATTAAATAATCAGGCTATGTGTACTGGCGGTCAATACGCTCTCATTGTGAAAGAGAAACAGGCTTAGTTATCCTAATGCGTAGGTTCAGTAGTCAAGCTAGGGTAAGGGGTGCGTAGACCCGCGTAATGATGGTGAAGACCACCGGATCGGCATGTATACCCCGTGATGCCTGGTGGCTCACAGCTAAGGCTGCAAAACATACATCAACCATGATAACACTGCGATTTGGAGTATGGCTCACGGCATTAGTAGTTATGGTGTGACTTATCTTTAAATACTCTACACAATTTAAAATACCGTGTACGTTCAATGCTGCCTGGTTATTGCATAGTACATCCTACATATGGTGCCTTACATGTATGCATACAATTCTAAGGGCACAGTTGTATGGCCTATAATGAGATTATTCAGTTTTCAGCATAAGTAGCATCTCTATGCATGGATTAATAGGCACAGTCCTCGCTATGAAGGTTGGTAGTGACGGTGAGTGGCAAGGGCCTATCTCATGTCACAGTCCTGGCACCCAGGTTATCCTATGCCCGCTAGGGGTACCACACATTCCCACCTCGAGCAATCACACTTAGGTTGCAGGGGAAAGTCCTCTGTAGCCCCAAGATGAGCGGGAAGATTTCCTATTGCTCGTGCTGGGTGAGGATAACGTCCTGCTGCTCCCGTTTGCCTGTTCAGGCCCCCCGGACGCTTGGCCCGCTGTGCTGCGATTTCCTTCCTGGGTCTAGGTCTTATGAATGCCTTTTGTCTTCGGCCCGAGGCTTTGGCGGGGGCCCGCACCACATGTCCATTGGCCCCATCAACAGGGCCGTGGGCCCAGGGTTCCACCGGGTCCCGGCTATCTCCCTGGGTATATGGGTGGTGGTGGAGAGCAACCTCCTGATGAGCTCCCAGCTCGGAAGAAGAATGAGGCAGTTTACAATGGATGTGGAAGGTTCGCGGTGCCCTGCGGCTGCGCTCCGGCGGTCTTCTCCCCCCTGTGCATGTGCGTACAGGTCGAGGACATTTGCTGCCACGGCGCCATCTTGGGGCACTGTGTGCTTGAGTGGCAATCCGCCTGTGGCTAGGTTGCTTGGGCTTCTCAGTAGCCATGTGTGTGCTTGGAGTGGGCTGCCATGCCCGATGCTCCAGCTTTGCCCAGAAGGCTGCAAAGATTGCGTCGAGCCTGGCTGTGTACTCCAGCTCTGTCGTGTGGGATTCTGTCGTCTCCTCTGGTGTGTTTGCCGCCGCCATGTTAAGTAAGCCACGTGCTCGGCTGTCCCGGTGCTGCGGGTCGCCGGGCTGTGTGTACAGCCTGCAGTCGTCTCTTCTGTCGCTTGATGTGGACCGAGATAACCCCCATCGGTCCATAGGGGGGGGGTTGGAGGTGAGGTCCGAGTCCAGGTCAGACAGCGTGGGGAGCGGCCGCCTCCCCACTGCTCGATCTCCGGTAGGCCTCATGTTGTTTTGTCGGGTCCCGGGGTAGTACATGCTTGGTTCAGGTATCTGTCGGTTCCCCCGGGCGTCCCCGTCTCGATGGCTTATCTCCGGTGTGCGGTTGTGCCGTGTTTGTCGTGGGATTACCCCGATAATTGCCAGATTAAGCGGGAGCCGAGGCTCTGCACGACCGCTCAGCTCGGATGCTAGGCTCCGCCCCCGAAAAAAGAAGATTTTAGAAGAAAGAAAACATCAAATGGTAAGTTTTTTTTTTTTTTTTTTACAGGTACTTAGTTAAAGGTCCCCCACTCATTATTTTTAGGGTGAGGGGGTTAGGTAGGGAGATGATTTTTATTGGAGGGGGAGGGGGTGACTAGGGGTTGGGGACCCCTAGTCACGACAACATTTTTTTAGGGCCCCCACCCGCCGCTCAGGGGTGGGGGCCAAGGGGGAGGACCTTAGCCCCCCCTTATTAGTATTTAGCCCACCCACTGCTGAGGGGTGGGGGCCAGGGGGGAGGACACTAGGTCCCCCTCCCTTATTCCAATTTAGGGCCCCCCACCCACCGCTCAGGGGTGGGGGCCAGGGGGGAGGATATTTGGTCCCCCCCTATACCAATTTAGGGCCCCCACCCGCCGCTCAGGGGTGGGGGCCAGGGGGAGGACATTAGGTCCCCCTCTCCTTATTTTACTGTAGGGCCCCCACCCACCGCTCAGGAGCGGAGGCCAGGGGGGAGGATATTAGGTGTCCCCCCTATTAGTATATAGGGCCCCCACCCACCGCTCAGGGGTGGGGGCCAGGGGGGAGGACATTAGGTCCCCCTCCTTATTTTACTGTAGGCCCCCACCCACAGCTCAGGGGTGGGGGCCAGGGGGGAGGAAATTAGGTCCCCCCTTATTATAATTTAGGGCCCCCACCCACCGCTCAGGGGAGGGTGCCAGGGGGGAGGACATTAGGTTCCCCCCCTTATTCTGATTTAGGGCCCCCACCCGCAGCTTAGGGGTGGGGGCCAGGGGGGGAGGACAATAGCCCCCCCATTATTTTACATTAGGGCGGGTGGGGGCCGGGGGGGGGCTCAGGAGGTGGGACATTTTTTTTTTTTTTAATAGACATGCCCCTACTGTTTAATAGACATGCCCCTACTTGCGGTATAGCGAGTAGGGGCATAATTTACTAATACTAAGTAATCTTTACCGTGGGATTAGGGAGTTATCTTATTATTCATTCCTGTCATTACATTGACTGGCCAAGTAATTTACATTTTATATGAATGTATGTTACTTGATTGTTCTAAGTGTTGCAAATGCTTACAGCTGAATCCTGGCTATGTTTGTATACTTTTTATTTAAAATTGTTTACAATGTAACATTCTTCTTCTTTCACTGGGTAAGTATATTAGTACTTAGGCAATACTGTGCTTCGGCACTTCGAACTTCAACACTTCGGAACTTCGACACTTCGGTAATTTCAGGACCTCCACAATTCGGCACTTCAGTAATTCGGACATTCGGAAGTACCCGATTGTCCGAATTGCCCGAAATTAATCCGAATTCATATTCGGACCGAAACGAATTGCACATGTCTAATATCTACTTATGTTTATATATCTTGGCCAAGACGTGTGCATGGATATATATATATGTGTGATTTTTTCACTCTGGAATAAATCTATACCCATTTCCCCAAACGGTTTCTTAATACATACTATCGCTTCTGTGATAATCACAGCTTTATAATACGCTACCATACTAGGAGGTGACCACTAGATCATTATATCTAGGTATTTATCTCACTACTGTTGTTACACTACTGTAAATAAGCTTTTTTTTTCATATTTAATTTGTTTTTTCGATTTATAAAATTTAATACTCTTTAGTATGGAAGACAGAGGCCATCCTATTGAATCCCTGTCCCCTTTGGTACACGACTCTTTGTTAATTTCATATAGTTTTACTTGGGGTTACCCTCCATTATTGTGTACCATCTGGATCATTTGGCTCAACTTCACCTCTTTTCTGAGGCTCTACATAATGCTGCTCCAACCTACCTATCCTCAATAATACACAAGTATGTCCCGTCTTGGCACCTGCGCTCTGTGGAAGACCTATGTCTATCTTCTGTCCGTACTCCCACCTCTGATGCTCGCCTTCTAGAGTTCAACAGGACTGCACAGTTCCTCTGGAACTCCCTTCCCTTCTATTCTCCGTTAGAGTTTTAACCAGTCTCTATTCCTTCAAAAAATCTTTGAAAATTCACTTCTTCAGGAAACCGTATCTATTAAATTGTTAAAAGCTTTGCCTCCCCGCATCCGGATTCCTCTCCTGCAGCTGTAAAAAAAAAAAAACACTAAGCCCTCTGTGAATACTTTTCTATCATACCCTTAAAGGACCACTATAGTGCCAGGAAAACACACTTGTTTTCCTGGCACTATAGTGCCCTGAGGGTGCCCCCACCCTCAGAGACCCCTCCCGCCGGGCGCTGGGCAGAGTAAAGGGTTAAAACTTACCTTTATTCCAGCGCCGGGCGGGGAGTTTCTTCTCCTCCTCTCCACCTCTGATCCTCCCTTTCGGCTGAATGCGCATGCGCGGCAAGAGCTGCGCGCACATTCAGCCGGTCTCATAGGAAAGCATTTACAATGCTTTCCTATGGACGCTTGCGTGCTCTCACTGTGATTTTCACAGTGAGAATCACGCAAGCGCCTCTAGCGGCTGTCAGTGAGACAGCCACTAGAGGATTTGGAGGCTGGATTAACCCTATTATAAACATAGCAGTTTCTCTGAAACTGCTATGTTTATAAAAAAAAAAGGTTAATCCTAGAGGGACCTGGCGCCCAGACCACCTCATTAAGCTGAAGTGGTCTGGGTGCCTAGAGTGGTCCTTTAACTTTTGTATCACTATACCCTATTCCCTCTAGCATTTAAGCTCATTGAGCAGGGCCCTCAACCATTATGTTCATGTGCGTCCAACTCGATTGGGTACAAATACGTGTCTGTTCGTCAACCGATTGTACAGTACAGTGGAAATGTTGGTGCTGACACTCTAAGCCAATCAGTAGCTCCTCATTCATAAAAAAGGTACATACCTTTTTTTGAATGGGGAGCTACTGATTGGCTGAGCAATTGAGATGTGAAATAAAGCAACAAAAAGCAGGTGGTACCACCAGCTCCATTACAACAGCCAAGCGGGAGACTAAAGTGACACTTTTTCTCAACCAATCAATACCGTCCACCTGACAATGCTGATAATACAAATGAAAGGTCTAAAAAATAACCTATAATAACACGTACTATACCATTAGAAACAGGACCAATCCAAGGTTCACAGACTTACTGACAGACACATTGACACACTCTCCATGACAGACACAAAATCTCACTGATTTGAAACACTCACTGACAGACACATTTACATATTTACACATTCTAGAACAGACACTCACAAATTAATTTTATATCTTGTGGTTTTATTTTATTTTTCTAGGCCCATCCAGCCTCCCTACCTTTAGGAGAGCTGCTGTGGGTCCTCTCCCTGGGGTTCAGTGGGGATCTTCTCCCTATGGTCCAGTGACTCCTGTAATTGTTCAGTTCCTTACTACTTCTTCGCTGTCTTTTTAGTGATGTTGGGGACGTCACATTCTGACTCCCGGCATCACCACATGGCGCGTGGGAGAGGTGAGGCACTGGAAGAACATCAGTGCTCCCTCACCACCTCCTGCCTCCTCTTTCCCAGTATATTTTGCCCACCTCCTAGGCCTCTTGTGACAGGCACTCGCCCAGTCGCACTTGTGACCGCTCTTGTTCTGCCATTGACTTGATCCTCTCGGCGCCTCCCTTTTTCTGGCACCTAGGTGCGATGCACCATGTCCTCATGCCCAGGATCGGCCCTGAGTATATGGTATATGTAATTTAAAGTTTGAAGTGCCTCATTAAAGTGGTCAGGGTGCAATGCCCCTGTCTCACTTGGTCCTGCAATGTAAATCATTTCAGTTTTCAGGAACATGCAATAATTACCTTACAGGACTCAGACTGCTTAAGTGTCTGTCAATCGGACAGCACTAGGGGCACTTTCTAGTCCCGTAATTGACACTGGACGTCCTCACGCACTTGCAGCGTTTGCCACGCATGTGCATATGGTCTCCCTGTTGCATTATGTCGGAGGAAGCGGAGTGCTGAGCCAGCGCTGAGGGACAAAATTGAACAACATAGCTTTGCAAAGTGGGTGGGGTATAATCACATATAATGCTTTTAATATCTCCTAAAGAAAACTGGCACAAATGTAAATTTTTGCTGCACAAATCAGCACAAACGCAACACAATAAAACTGTATATTTTCTTTTCAAATGTAATAAAATGGATTGCAAAGTGGTTGGGGTTTAATTACACACAAAGGTTCGATATTTCTAAAAACAAACCGGCACTAACCTCAATTTTTACAGCACAAATCAGAAAAAAGCAGTACAAATGAAAGGTATATTTGTTGTTACAAAGTAATAATGTTTGATGCAAAGTGGGCGGCGTTTGATCATAAATAATGCTTAATATCTCCAAAATTAAAGCGACACAAACATTAATGTTTACAGCACAAACGAATGGTATATTCTTATTCACAGTTTAAAAATATGGGGTGCCATAACCTGCTATGGCAGGTTATATCATTTTCCATAAACAAAGTGTTATAACAAAAAAACCAAAGCAGTGCAAATAAAAATGTCAACAATACAAACTGGCACAAACACAACACTAACCAACCAGCCAGGTTTCTTGTATTTTTGCAGCTTTAGGGGGGCTGGGTGACCTTTGGTGAACTTTATTAATTTGTTAATAACTCAAACATGAAATGAGATAGAACAGAGATTTAATCGACACAAACCAGTACAAACGCAGCACTAACTAACCAGCCGGGTTTCGCGCTGTTTGGCTGTTGTAGGAGGGCTGGTTGACCTTTGGTGACCTTTATTTAATCACTGATTATCTTAATAATAAAAGCAGCACAAATCTTAATTTTTACAGCAGAAAACAGTACAAACGTAGCACTAACAAAAAAAAAAAAATTGGATATTTTTATTTGTGCTGATTGTAGGATGGCCAGCTTCACACAGCCTCTTCTAACAGTAATGTTATAAATGATTTGATGACAAAGTGACCACAGCACCATTTAATATTCAACATTTGATGCAAGCTGTTGTGAAGTGCTCTGATCCAATGTTGCAAATTGTAATAGGATACCATTAGTTAATTAACTTCCCACGGTCTCTGCTATGATAAGATACAATTTGTTATTTTATCTACATAAAATATATACACACACAAAAATGAAATCTATTCGCTCTTTTAAATTCCTGGTAAATGTTTGAAATGTTACGAAATGTTACATTGCAATTTGCAAACAGCAGGTGGCATTAAAGTTCAATCCACCATGTATTCTGCTTCTAAAATAAACCATAGGTTTAGAGCTTAGACAACCTTAGTACTGATAAAACTAACAAAGCTACATTATTGTTATTATTATTCCATTCAGTGAATCACTTTTATTTGATTTTAGCAAACAACATGAATTAAAAAGGCCATTATATGTTTTGGAAGTAGAATGCATACATATAAATAATTAATTAATATTACAAGAATGTACATTGCAGATTCTGCAGTCGTCATCAAAAAATAATAACGCAATAGTCTAAACAATATGTTCTTTATCATAGGAGGGGTGGGGAGAACCTTTTATAAAACATGCTTAATGAGACATACATACTGTGTCCATGTCCACCATGTTTCGACGCACATGGCTCCATTATGTTTATTGGCAACCCATGAAAACTACTGTCCTTTAGTATGTAGAGGTTATATGCTGCGTGATTCCTGATCATTTTCATCTGATAGACTACTTGCAGTATTTGAAGTTTACACACTACAGGTCAGCACTACAGGTCAGCTCTTTCCATATATTGTCTATCAATTTTATAAGTGACATGTGTAATGGAAAACAAGGTACATATTGCATTCCTAAAGAGACACTGTCACTAAGATTGTCTTTTCATAAATCACTTTAAAAATGGTAAAATCTCTGCTTTAAAGATTATAAAAAAATTCACTGTTGGTGGCACTGCCCCAAACTCAAACCCTTCTGGACAGAAGTACACCAACTTATTGAAATGATCATCGACAAACCTTTCACAGCACACCCCTGGACCATGCTACTTACCAAACCTCTGGACTCCTTCACGAGGAGCGAAAACAAGCTTACCGCTAGGATCACTCTGGCAACCAGACGGGCGATTGCGGAGCTATGGGCAGATCAACGCACCCCGACAATAACGACCGTCATACGCAAAATAAAGGAGACAAGAGACTTGGATGAACTCACAAATACATGACACTTACAACTCATTCCACAATCCACAAGACCTGGGACCTATGGGACGCTAGCTACACAGGAACGACATAGGCGCTCCACAGAAAATGCATACTACCACCTATCACCCCCCTGCGAAAAAGAGACAGAAACTGAACATCCGAACCCCTAACGGAAAAACTAGCTAAAGCGACAACAACCAACCCTACATTAACAAAGAACATCAATCACAAAACGACTAGGCAAGAAAATGAAAAGACACAAAACCTTACAACAGCCGAAAGCAGCACAACCTAGCTCCCTCTTCCATCCCCCCCACTCTCCTTCCCCAAACCCTCCTTCCCCTTGTTCTCCTCCTCCTCAGGCTCTCTCGTTGCGCCCCCCACCAAGCCCACTACCCCCAGATCTCCCCACCCCAGGGGTGCGCAGGTGCACGAGGGCGGAACAAGGATCCCAAATTTCAAACCCACCTTCCTAGTCCCTAACGGAGGATGCATAAGACACACAATCCCGATCAAGGAAAAGCGAGGCAAAAGCCAAAATCCGAACAACAAAGGACAACAAACACCAATGCAATAAAAAACGGACCCCAACGCGTGCAACCCACGCCGGAGCCAGGGCAGAAATTAAACATTCCTCGCTCCTCACCCTCCCCACATAGGCGAAAGGGGAAATCTACCCCACTCACCACACCCGCTAGACGAGGAAGGTACCACTCCTATCCCACCACATCCTCCCACCCCCTTTGGCCAACATCTACCACAATACCACAAACACGCGCAGGGAATGCATGTTCTGGCATGACCATCCATAGGCCATAGCCTACTGAACAGCTAAATACCACTTGACACACCATGTACTGCTCGCTTGGATCCGCCGGGGACAATGCAGACTACGCACGGGTGTAGCTGGGGGTCAGTACCTAATAAGGACTACCGCAGACAACATCGGAAGAATAAAGACCCCGCCCCACCCTCCCAACCGAACGAGCGGACCAAAAGGGAAACAGACAGAGGTCAACCGATACCGTGCAAACTACTATGCAATGTTGTAAGATGTATGACTTTCTTTTCAATATACAACAAAATTGCACAAATGCTTACTTTAACCCCCCTCTTTACTTCTGTATCCTCCCCTCCCAGGCAGGAAAACTGAAAACTACATAAATAAAGAATTTATAATAATAAAAAAAATATTTATAAAATATTTCAAATGGATTCATTTTCTTTTCATTGAAACCAACAATAGTACCTTTAGCATCATGCCATATTCGTGTTAGAAAAAAATAGCATAATTAGTAAATTCTTGTGGAGGTTATCGGCTATGTGCCCATAAGTGTGATGTTTGTGAGGTAGTTTATAAGTGCACTTTCCAAACAGTTTATCAATCTCTATGAACAGTCAAGCCTGTTTGTAGTCAACAGGATTAACACACTTTATGCATTATGTCTTACTAAACAAACAGCACTTTCCTGTGTATGTCTTTAATACATTACCCTAGTTACACTGTTACATTTACCTCTGGTATCTGTACTTAATACTAAAACTTTGCTATTGATGTTGCAAACAAACAAAATTAACATGGAAACATTTCGACACATTATGTCTTGACAGAGAACAAACCTGTCTGGCTGCATCCGTCTTCTTAGAAACACAATAATTGTACGGATCATTCAGGTTTGTTTTATAGTCAACAAAGCTGTTTGTTTACACTTTAGATGGACTTATTTCCTATTCCATATAGACTCTACAATTGGAATAGACATCTTCAGACTAACAAGGTGACCTCTACGGGTTGTCAAGGATTCAGGAACGAGGTATAGTAACAACAAGGTTGTGGATATCGGTTTATAACAGAAAATATACAACACTGCACATCTTAGGATACTTATGACACAGGATATTCAAGATATTTTGTATGTTCTAGGTATCATTCTGGAATGCAATTTTTCAGGACCAATGGTCATGAAAGAGTCCATTAACTGGAACGAAAAGAGAAAACCTGACCACGATGGTCAGTAAAAAAGAAGTATACTAAAATGTAACCTTCATTAATACAGTTAAAACACAATACTCAACTATTTTACATTGTTCCTGGCAAATTATCTTCTTAATGTCAAAGGCTATTAGATATCCATATACAGGATTTATATGACATTTTCTCTCATCACCCAGTGTTTACAATTTGATGGTAGTTTCCATCACACGCTGGCTATTCTATCCCCCATTACCCCATGTTGGAAAAACTTTAAAACTTTCGGTTATTGCACAAAACGTCCTTCCCCACTGGGGACTATAAGACCCTGATCAACTTTTTATTTTTAGTACTTGATGTGCCATCTCCTTAGGTCCCCGAAGTATGTAAGCAGAACAGGAATCCCACTTTTCTACTTACCCTGAGTTTACCTCTCCCATCTCAAGCCCAGTTTCAGAACCAATGGAATATCATCAAATCTGACCTTTCATTGCATTCTAATAATTTTTGAATATTTTCTCTCTGTTCATCATTCACCCTAGAATCCAGGTACACTCTGATGCAAAGTAAAATTGTACTCCATTTTCCTACCTGAACTTTGTGTCCGTTTGGGCTCTCGTTTTCTCATTATCTGGCTGAAGAAAGATATGATCATAAACATTTACTATCTTTACATTTACCTGGCTATCGAATAATACAATGTGGTGATTTGTATTTCATTGTTCAAGGAAATATTTTATAGGGAATATTTTGATGGGTATTTAAAATAACTTTATTTATATTTTAGGTTGTTTTAATATAGAAATTTATGTGACAAGTATTTGCTTAAAAAGTATGCTTCTTTGCAGTGAGCATCCTAATGAAATGTGTTGTGTATGGCTATGATGCAAGTATCGGTTACAATTAACAGCTATTGCTCTGGATTGCAAATACTGTTAGACTTACCTGAAGCTCTACCTTACAGAGACCTAAAGGTGTCCCATATTATTTACATCATGCACATGTTGTAGAATCTCGTGTTCATGATTTAGTAGATAATGACCACAAGAGGGTTAACATGTACACACGCTCGAATTATTTTGTGTGCATGATATGGTTAACTCGTTGATATAATCTACTAAATCTTAAGAGCAAAATAACTATATCGTGGACCACAGGACCGGTGTTCTCTAAGCACCTAGCTCACCCAATGTTATCTTGGACTGTTCCAAGATACTGGGTACTGGGAAGGAGGGGGTAATGGTGTGGAAGGGGGGATACTAGGAAGGAGGGGGCGATGGTGTGGAAGGGGGGATCCTGGAAAGGAGGGAGTAGATTATGTAGAAGGGGGGGACACTGGTAAGGATAGGGGTGATGGTGTGGAAGGGGGGGGGGACACTGGTAAGGATAGGGGTATGGTGTGGAAGGGGGGGAACTGGTAAGGGGGTGATGGTGTGGAAGCGGGGGATACTGGGAAGGAGGGGATGATGGTGTGGAAGGCGGGGATGCTGGGAAGGAGGGGGGTGATGGTGTGGAAGGGGGCGATTCTGGGAAGGAGGGGGTGATGGCGTGGAAGGGGGGTACTGGGAAGGAGGGGGTGATAGTGTGGAAGGGGGGATTCTGGGACTGAGGGGGAAGATGGTGTGGAAGGGGGGATAATGGGAAGGAGGAGGTGATGGTATGGAAGGGGGGGTACTGGGAAGGAGGGGGTGATGATGTAGAAGGGGGGATACTGTGAAGGAGGGGGTGATGGCATGGAAGGGGGGACACTGGGAAGGGGGTGAGAAATACCTTTATCTTTTCTCCCTGGTGTTCTAGTATGGGCTCCCTAGTGGTTCGTTGGCCATAATATCCTGTCTGCAGTTCCTCAGTGTGCAGAGCTGCAGACCATGTATCTTGCGAGACCCGGTCAGAGAGTTGACGTGGTAACCCGTGGCAATGCTCTGATTGGCCAGATCTCACTAGACACATGGTCTGCAGCTCTGCACACTGAAGAACTGCAGACCAGTGTCTGCAATGGGCACTCTCCCACTCCCGACAGACTGGAGGGGCCTCGCACCCGGCGGCACACAGAGCAAGCTGCCGACCCCCCTCTTGGTGTCGGGTCCTCGGTCATTGTATGAGGATCCAACACAGTCTGCCTCCAGGTAAACTGCCTAATTAGAGAGCCGCCTCTGCTTACCTGTGGCCAGGGAGGGGGGACACTAGATTCCCTGGTGGTCCATTGGCACAGCATGCTTTTAGAGTGTAAAGGAGGCCCAGGAATCTCATAATACACTTTCAGCAGCCAGGCAACAGATCATTTCTGCTCTCCTTTTTCTCACGAACCGCCATGCTGAGCTTTGCAACGGCAACCAGTGGCAATGCTCTGACAGCCGCAGCTCACTAGAGGACAGTGCCAGAGGTGGAGCTTGGGCCCAGGCCCCCTAGAGTTACACTGGCTGTACCCCCCCTGATGGTGGTCCTGCCCCTGGGTCCAGCCCTGAGTCTGCCCAGAGGGCTGGCCCCAATTCCGCCTACAGGAAATACGACTCTCATTCTACCACCATATCACAGGCACTTAGAGCTGTTTGTAGGGGAATTAATGTATGTGTTTAGGGAATGTAGTGTATGTGTATAGGGAATCTAGCATGTGTAGGGGATGCAGTTTATTTTGGGGAGAAAGTGTGTGAAAAGTGGATGCCGTGCGTTTATAGTGGATGCAGTGTCTGTATTTGTATTTGGGAAGCTTTGTGTGTGTGTAAGGAAAACAGTGTATGTATATATTTGATACAAATAGTGTTTATAGTGGATGCCGTGTGTGTTGTGTTAGTGTTTTCACCAACGCATCACACACAGCTCTGTACTTACTCTCTGTTATAGTGAGTTCGATTCTACTGTGCCAACAACATATGTGAAATAACATATTCTGGTACAAGCGAGTTAACACAAAATTTAGCACTATGGAATTTTAGAACTTGATGGTTTGCCTCATTCTAGAATTTAGCTTCTGATCGGAGCAGTAGAATCATGCTCCAGAGAATAGCATTTAGGGCATTGGCCAGTCATATGGCCCTGTATATGGAATCTGAATTGTTGACTGGCAGTCAGTGCTCTGTTACTTAAAAGGGATTTGGGAGGAGTACAGTAAGTTGGCCTGATGGTTTTTACATTAAGCAATCTTGTCAACCCTTATCAACTGATTTCAGCTTTAGGTTAATACAAAAATTGTCCATTTTAGGGTGGGGTGTCAATCATCTGTTTGCTCTTTTGGTTGTGTATTTATTGCACAGTCAAATATTTAACATCCTGTACTGAGTGCACTACATGGTTTTGTGACTGTCAGAGGCACTTGTTTGCACCTGTGTCATTCTGGGAGTAAAATTGACAAAGACCACCCCTGATATCAAGACGGATGCTGGACACTCAGGCCCTATGTCTTTTTATACCTATAATGCATTGCTTCAACTGCAGCAACAGCATAATCACACGTTTTTGAACAGTGGAAACAATGCTAGATACTAGTCTAGCACTATTCTTATACCAGTCCCTATATAACCCCCTCGAGCACATCATCCTGTTCCTTGCTTCCTTACTGTGCCAATAACACATTTATAGCAATTTGGTTAATCTTGTGATTTGGCATAGCTTTTCCCTAACTATTCTGATATCTGGTATCCCTTAACTAGCTTGGTCTATCGTTCTGTCTAACTTTCGTTGTCACATCTCTAGCATTGTTAAGTCTGGCCACTCTAAAGTACAGTAATATTATTATTACTAGCAAAGGGGACATTTAGAGGTGAAGAAAGCCCTTCTCAAACAAGCTATGAGGATTTGAGGTAGGAGGATACATATATTGCCTGACCTCTGTTTTCCAGTTCTAAGACAGTGAAGCTACCAATGCTGTAGCCAGACAATTTATACACCCCTCTGACTATCTTAGCATAGTGTGGGTTCAAGTATTGCATGTTGGGGCATTCTGTACTGTAACTTCTTGGCTGACGGAACTTAGTGGCTAATTCCATCTGGACCTGCATGCATTTTTTGAATAACTGTAAAATTAAAACAAATGGTGTACATGGTGTTTTTACTTGGGTAAGTTTAGTGTTGAGAGTGATTTGGTAGACTTGTTGATTGCACTTCTAAAACTGACCACTTAGAAAAAAGGAAGTAGCAGTTAGGTGGATCAGTGCATGGTTGGGCTTTTTGCTACGGAGGATTCTGTTGGGATGCTAGTTTGCATTTGGTGAATTGACACATTGGTGAGGTTATGAATATGCTGGTATTACATGCCAGATGTAAAGATATGAGTTTGAATTGGCAGGTGTCAGGGCTCCGCGGGCAGCGGTGAGGGGAGGCTGCAATCCTCTCGCAGCACTCACCCTCGGTCCGTCGCCGCCCGTGGTCCCCTCTCCCCTTACCGATAAGCGAGCGGCGTCCTCTCCTCTTGACACGCCGCTCGCGTCCTCCTCTCCTCCTCCCAGCGGCAGCATGTCTAACGCTGCACGCTGGGAGCCGGCACTATTATCTAAGCGCCGGGGTCACTCACGTGACCCGGCGTTAAAGCTACAGTGCAACAAACACAGTGGGGGGTATAGATATCCCCCACGTGTGTATGTTAATACTGATTGGTGGTTAGCCAATCAGGATTCAGGCTAGGATTTAAATACTTACCTTTCCTGTCTATCTGTGCCCTGTTGTGGTCTTTGCTTTATAGTATTGATTCTGAACGTGTGCTTTCTGGTTACGTACTCTCTGGCTTGTTATACTGACTTCGTGACTTTCTCCTACCCTTTGACCTCGGCTTGTTTCTCGTTATTCTGTTTTCTGGTTCCCCTTACTTGGCTTGTCTCCTGACTATTCTGTGTGTGCTTAGCCCGGCCACTCTAAGGACTGGTACTGCACACTTTCTGTCTGTGTGTCTGTGTGTGTGTTAGCGTGTTGGGTTCCCCAGTATCGTGACAGCAGGGGTGGTTGGTTAGGAGGGGGAAGTGTAAAATGTAACTTTACACTAATATGCAAACCCAGGCAGATGTAGGCATGATCCAAGACACAATTTAGACTCAGCGTATTACTCAGTGGTGACTGGTGAAGTTTTAAGATTTTGGGGTGCCAGACTCCTCCCCCAGAATTTTACTCCTCCCTATACAGTACAGAGATAATCATATAATAGAGAGAACTGAGCATGCTACAGAGATGATCACAACACAAACAATGCTGAGAAAAACTAGAGATACAATTCACAGAGCTGGGCATAATACAAACATAGCAATACAATATACAGATCTGTGTAGACTACAGAGATAACCGTGCAACAGGTAGAGCCTAGTACAATAATAAATAAATATTGCACAGAGCTAGGCACAATATGGAGATATCATAACTACCCCATACAGCCATGATCACTTTGATGGATTACACAGAGCTGCAATACAGAGATACCCAGACAATACATGTATCTGTAAAATGCTTTAGATCTCTTTATCTCTATATTTCATAGCTCTCTCTTAGCTCTCCCTTACATGATCTGATCTTCAGTAGTGCTCCTGCTATGATAACTTTAGCATTCTATTAAATATTGCTGCTGTTATGAAACATGTCAGCTACTGCATTAGCTCTCAGTACACAGTGTGTACATGGTTAATATTTATTTGTCCATTTTCTACTCAGCCTACATACCGTATATACTTGAGTATAAGTCGACCCGAATATAAGTCGAGACCCCTAATTTTACCCCCAAAAACTGGGAAAACGTATTGACTCGAGTATAAGACTAGGGTGGGAAATGCAGCAGCTACTGGTAAATTTCTAAATAAAATTATATCCCCCCAAAATTATATTAATTGAATATTTATTTACAGTGTGTGTATATAATGAATGCAGTGTGTGTGTGTGTATATAATGCAGTGTGTTTGTATAAATGCGGCGTGTGTGTATGAATGCAGTGTGTATATTATGAGTGCAGTGTGTGTGTATGTGTGTATGAGTGTAGTGTGTGTGTATGAATGCAGTGTGTGTGTATGAATGCAGTGTGTTTGTATGAATGCGGTGTGTGTGTGTGTGTGTATGAATGCTGTGTGTGTATGAATGCTGTGTGTGTGTGTGTGTATGAGTGCAGTGTGTGTGTGTTTGAGTGCAGTGTGTGTGTATGAATGCAGTGTGTGTGTATGAATGTAGTGTGTGTATATAATGCAGTGTGTGTGTATGAATGCAGTGTGTGTAGTGTGTGTGTATATAATGCTGTGTGTGTGTGTGTGTATGAATGCAGTGTGTGTGTGTATGAATGTAGTGTGTTTGTGTGTGTGTGTGTGAGTGCAGTGTGTGTGTGTGTATGAATGTAGTGTGTGTGTGTGTATGAATGCAGTGTGTGTGTGTATGAATGTAGTGTGTGTGTGTATGAGTGCAGTGTGTGTATATAATGCAGTGTGTGTATGAATGCAGTGTGTGTAGTGTGTGTATATAATGCTGTGTGTGTGTGTGTGTGTATGAGTGCAGTGTGTGTATATAATGCAGTGTGTGTGTATGAATGCAGTGTGTGTAGTGTGTGTATATAATGCTGTGTGTGTGTGTGTATGAGTGCAGTGTGTGTGTGTGTGTATGAGTGCAGTGTGTGTGTGTGTGATGCAGAGCCTTGGTGGGGGGTTGGCATTTTTATTATTTTATTAAAATTATTATTATTATTGTAATATAATTATTATTTTTTTTTAATTCTTTATTTTTGATGTGCATAGCAGAATTCACAGAGTAATCAAGACATTGCATAGTATGACATGAATGAATATTAACAAGATTACATTATGCCTGTCTGAGGTATTGCACAATTTTTTTTAATTATGATAGGAGATGGCAGGGTATGGTGCCTAGCAAGGATGGGTTATAATGAAAGTGAAAATGAATGTGGCACTGTGCACGAAAATGGTGACTAGTAGCTATAAACTTGTTCTATGTATTAGCGGGGGTTGCAGCGGAAGGTAACCTCAGCAGCGTACAAGGCATGAGGGGATTATCAGACTATTATTGCCACTAGTGGGGTTTAATTTGGCTACAGCACACATTGTACGTAATTAAATTTACAGGATTCAACAAAGTAAAAGTGGTATCACAAGTGTCGCTGTAGAGGTTGCATTTAGCTCACTCAGCCGATGCCTTCAGGATGTGAGATACAGTCTCTGGGTAATTGGGTGCCAGCAGACTTGAGCAGGTTGCTCCACCGATCCCTAGCTGCATTCTGCGTGCCTCTGGGTGCCGTCGTGGTGCAGGTATAGTTGTAGGTGCGAGTGGGGGTGTCCCTCCCGCCCCAGGCTGTTGTATGAGTCGGTATGTCTGTGCCACTCACCCGTGGCTATGAGAGTCCGAGTGTCTTCCCCGTGCGGGGGTACCGGAGGGCCTGGTGTTCCGCATCTGCTTGTGGTGCGTGCGTCTCCGTTTGCGTTGGTGCTGCCTGTGTGTCTGCACCCTCTTGGCCTTCAGCCTGGGAGGTCCCTGGAGATTAGCAGTAGGAGTACGCTGTGGTGCTGTGCCTGAGGGTATCACCTTTGCTCCACTCTGTTTGTGGTCCAGCACTTCTCCATGGGCATTTGGACTACGGCGTGGAGGGAACTCCGATTGGGTCCCCAGCTCAGAAGAGGCACAGGCATCCGATTCTGCTTCACAGGCTGTCTGCAGCACTTGAGAGGATAGTGTGAGTTGCCGCTTGGCGAGACGATCCCAGAAGACCTGGCATATTGCCTCAAATCTGGAATCAAAGCTTTCTCTCCATTTCTGGTCTGATAGGCTCGTTTGATCGTGCTGAGATGTCGTTGCGGCGGCCATCTTGGATGTGCCGCGTGGCTTCAAGATTCTTCTGCTTATCTCCCAGGAGCAGGCTTGCTACCCTAGTAGGGACCGGGATATCCCCCACCGGTCCAAGGGGGGGGGGGTAACGGGGCTCTGAGCGTTTAGTGCTGAGTTGCACGCCCTCTGGTAGGAGATCGGCCGCGTCTCCACACCGTCAGCGAGCCAGATGCGGTAGGCCCCAGACTTTAACACGGGCTATGCCCTTCAAGCTTCTCCGATTTTGTCTCGGCGTTTGGGGTGTCAGCTTGTAGTTTAGGGTCTCTTTCTGCGAGATATGTGCCGTTTTCGAGCAATAAAGGCCCAGACCATGGGGAGCTACAGGCATACACGTCTGGCCATGTTGGAGGTCAAGCCCCGCCCCCCAATATAATTTTTTTTTATATATTATATTTTATTTTTATATTATTATTTTTTTTTTAAATATTATAAATATATTATTTTTATTTTATTATTATTATTTAATTTTGTATTAATATTTTTTTGTCCCCCCTCACTGCTGTTAGCTGGCCAGGGAGGGGGCTCTCATTCCCTGGTGGTCCAGTGGATGGGCTGGTCTGTATTATGGCAATGTAAGTTGCCATAATACAGACATTAACTCGAGTATAAGTCGAGTGGGAGTTTTTCAGCACAAAAAATGTGCTGAAAAACCCGACTTATACTCGAGTATATACGGTATGTTCTTTATATTGCACATCTTTTTGCTTTCCTTTGTCTCTGTGATGCACCTATGAATGTCCTCAGGTTTTAAACATTCAAAGTTTTTGTTAATGCTGGTTATTTTAGTTCTAAACCTAGAGTATTCCTCTGTATAAATATTAAATATACTTTTGCAACTTCTCTAACACCTTCTCCACTGCTAATTCTCCCTTACAGCAACAGCAGACCTTGTACCTTCACCTAATGTTCATGTTATTTATTAATGATTAGCCTTGATTGTTTTGTCGCATGCCCCATTTATAACAGTAATTCTGTCTTATCTTGCTAACTAGTATGATATCACATCAGGACTTTACATTATTGTGTACTCCCTTTATTTCTTTGTTGTATTACTGTTATAGTTATTAGCGATCAAGCGATATGGTGCTATTGTAGATATGGTGGAGTGGGCCGGACTTATGATTGGGGACTCATTGTAAGGGATGATTGCTTTCTGTATGCGATTGGATGGATGGATGAATGTAGGGGGTTCGACTGGACTATGACTGGCTTGGAGTTTGTAGATGGTTGTGTAGCTGAATGGCAATGTGTAGGTAGGAGCGTATTTCTGTGGAGTGCTAGTAAATGCATGTGAATGATGGGTGTATTTGTGTCGAGTGCTAGAGCGTGAATATAGTGTTGGTTTTATTGAGTTCCAGTGTGTGCATGCAGGAGCATATTTGTGTGAAGTTTTAATGTACATGTATAGATATTTAATGTGCATATATAGGCACTGGCGGAACTACCGCAGTCACAGCTGCGACTGGGCCCATCATTCCTGTCGACCCCTGCAAATGCTGTGCCCGCCAGCATTTTGGTGACATCATCAGAAGAGGCTGGTCACCTTCACTGGCTGCAGGATGCAAGGAGACAGGTAATTTGAAAAATCAGAGTCCCCAGCCAGAGGCAGAGGATTCAGATTTTTGTTCCCCCCTAAGGCTGCAGCCTATGCCGTCTTATGGACGCACCGACCCTGTCTACATGTCTGTGTGTGTGTATGTATGTATGTGTCTCTGTGTGTGTGTCTGTATATATGGGTGTGTGTGTTCGTATGTGTGTGTTTGTGTGTCTGTATGTATGTGTGTTTGTATGTGTGCCAGTGTGTGTCTGTTTGTCTGGATGTGTGGGGCGCGGGACGTATCAGATAGGGGGTAGATGTATGGGGCAGAGGGTAGACATATGGGGGGTGCCCCAGGGCAATTTATGCATCGGGGTCCTGTGGTTTCTAGTTATGCCTCTGTATATAGGTGGTGTTCGTGCACTGCATTTCCAATTCCCATCTGCCTCTCTTCATTTCTCTCCATACCATCTATTCCGTTATCTCTCCTTTACGTGTGTTCCTCTCCACCTTTCCACAATTATGTCACTCTCCATATAATTTTCCCTTTCTTCACTTGTACCTCTTCTTCCCATGTGTCCCTCTTCTAATAGCCCCTTTACGTATACCACAATTTTTGCCGAGCAGTATTGGGGCTTCAGCAGTCGCCGCAGGCAGTTGGAAATACAGGGGTATGATGCTGACATCATCTCCATGTGCTCTCCTGAAATTGTTCAGCTGGTAGGAAGTGAAGACCTGCACCATGGGTCCTGTGCAAGAAGGGGAAAGAGCTATTATCCTTCTCGTCCGAACACTCCTTCTGTACCACCACCAATAAAGGCTTCTAGCAGCACTGTCACCCTCCTATTTGCCACCCGAGGTCATCGCCTTGTTGGGCTTATGGGAAATTCACTTATGCTCCCTATTTAGTATTAACAGTCCTATTTTGGGCCCCTATCCCTCTGTCCCTCTTTTCTATCCTAATGTCCCTTTTTTTTTCTAGGACCTCGTATTCTTGATGTGTCTGTCTTTATTACAGAGCTCCACAACAATAGTACTCATGGTAATGTGTCTTTAAACTACAGTAAATGTGTTTAGAAATCAGTCTGTGTGAAGATAAGTTGTGTCAGATACAATGTTTTTGTTCTAAATTACATCTTTGATACATAAATTGTTATTAGTAGGTCACCTAAGATTTCTAAACCCCACCCTCAACCACACCGCCACTCAGATTCCTAAAATGTTAAGGGACACGATGATTCAAAACAACTTAGGTTAATGAAGCAGTTTGGGTGTTTAGATATCATGCCCACTGTTCAATTTCGTTCAATTTAAGAGTTAAATCACTTTTGTTTCTGCGTATCCAACCCCAGCCATACCTCCCCTGGCTGTGACTCACACAGCCTGCATGGAAAAAATGGTTTAATTTTCAACCAGACGTTAACTTCATATAGACATTTTTATTGTCTGCTCTGTAAATTGAACTTTAATTACATACAGGAGGTTACTGTAGTTTCTAGAAGGCTATTAACAGAACATGAGGTAAGACATTCTAAAGTAAACAGAATGTGCAATAAAGGCAGTTTCAAATTAGACCTCTCTTTACAGGAAGTGTTTAGGAAGGCTGTTTAAGTCACATGCAGGGAGGTGTGACTAGGGCTGTATAGACAAAGTGATTTACCTCCTAAATGGCAGAGAATTGAGCAGTGATACTGCAGTACACACTACACACAAACCAAATACAGTCACACGAGTAAGGGATATACTTTGTTCACTCACAACTTTCTTTATATCATTTTCACATGCTTTGGTCAACATAGCATACATGAGGACTGCTGTTCTAGTATCTTGCCACATGTATTTTCTTTTTTGACTACAATACATGTGCATTCTTTTTCTGTGATTTTATCCTGATGTATTTTGGGGAATTCACTATGAGTGCCAAGCTAAAAGAATTGCAGTGATTTGTTGCAGCTGAATTCTACTTTACCAACATCTTTTGATCAGGTATTGAGGAAGTGCTTTCCCAACCAGAAGGGTATTGCCCTTAAAATTAAATAGATAAAGAAAGGGTTTTTACTCTGTGGTTGTCCTGCTAGCTTGGGCCTCATATATCATTATGTGCTGATAAGAACTGTATAACTTACCCTGATTGACTCAAGCATTTCAGACTTCCTTGAGCTATGGTTAGTTGTATTAGGAGACTTTAGCAGGTATTGGGTTAATGTTGTGTGCCGAATTTGTCATAACTGCAAAAGATTATTAGTGGCTGATGGTGGTTTCGCCAAAAGAGTTGAAAAGAGATTAGAATACATCAAAGTTGATATGGTTGAATGGAGAGACAGGAGGTCAGTGGGTAGTTATCTCAGATCAAGAGAATTCATGTTTTTGATAAGAAAAGCTTGGTTAGTTTTACATAGTTGGGTGTAGTTAACAGTAATATTACAGCTCAGCAAACAGTGATCGGAAAGTAGGAAAGGTGATTAGTTTTTTTGTAAATTAAAGTTTTATTGACATTCAGCAACAGCATGAATAATCTAAGAAAGAAATCCATGCATGTCCCTAATTAGTATAGTTGTCTTTCCTTTCCTTTTCTTGTTTTTGTTTTTTTGGGGTTTTTTTGTTTTCAGTATAGCCACGCAGGACCGTTTAGGAGTTAACCAGTGTAAGCCTAAAGGTGACTATCTGAGACAGTATCGCAAAGAACGTTGCAGACAAAACGTAGAGAGAAAATGTAGAGAAAAAATAAAAGTCATAGCAGCGAAACTCATCTGCGGAACCACGAATTGGAGTATAATCCACAGCAGTCAAGATAAAGTTAGTCAGGCCGCCTGAACCTGTACAACCTAAACAATTCTATTTCACAAAGTAATAATAATTAAGCCGTTAACTGGTGCTAGTACTCCCCAGGGCTTGGCGTGAACCCACTCCAGTATTGGAAGCATTGGCACCTAGGAAAGGTTACAATTAGCTACAGGAGATCAGTTATAGTTTATCAATATATACATAAAGGGGCAAGTTCAGGTCTCTGTGAGAGCAACACAATTTAGGAGATCAGAAATAAATAATTTGAGACATTAGGCACTACATGGGAACTGCATATTTTTTATATATGGAATAGAATATGGAAGGCAAAAGTGTTGGGGTTAAACTGTTGTAGTGCAGGGGTTAAACCAAAACTTTAATTCCAGTTTAATTCCTGGAGGTAAGAAGGTATCAGGACACTCCTGTCCCTTTAGCCCCTTAAACTAGCTAACTTACTGATTCTAACAGGGTTATTCAGTAACGTGAGAATTTGTGGGAATTCAGAGTCAATTTCAAATTTATTGTCAAGATAACCAAAGTGGAAAAATCCTCTAAGTCAGCAATGCTTTCAGTGTGGCTACTCTGGCCTTAAATTTGAAATTCGCTTTTGCATATTCACTTTAGCAAATAACCCTGTAAATATTTATGCAATCTCTCAACACTGCACATACAACATAACTTTTATTTTGAATTGTACAATTATGGAAAATTAAATATGTCCCATAAATTCCCACTTGTTTTAGTACTGGTTTTACTTGACAGACAACTAGATGCTTCTGCCAGAGCTCAATTCAGCACCTCTGCCTACCAGCAGCGGGACTTTAAATCCTGCTCACTCTACTCTATAGTATGACATTATTATTACATATGGTGTCTTTATTTACGCAGTTACATCCTCAAAAATGTAGTCAGGTTCCTTGTAAATATTCACGAGCCATCTAATTTTTAGTGATGTTATCTCTCCAATATTTCTGTTTTGGGTTAATAAATTAACAAATAAATAATAACACCTCCTATGTACATATTTTTAAAGAATCCCGAATAGCAATCATTTATTAAATTAATTATATGTCCTTTTTTTGATTCTAAAGATGCATCCCATGTTTTAAATAATTGTTACTTTATTTTACCAAAACAAAAAAACTTGGTGGTGAAGAGTTTAATGGTAACACTAACGTTTAACTTCTTTTTCCGAAAAGGTTCATCTCTTCCCTATTATCCTTCCTCTGTTATTCCAAAAATCCGTTGTCTAATCTGATTTAGAATATATTTTGTCTATCATTGTATAATAAACTTAACATGACATAACTTCTTACTGCATTTCTAATAAAGAACACTGAAGATAAATATTTTTGACTCCACTTAAACACTTTGTGCTTAAATGGTCAACACATCTGCAGCATAGGAGCAGATGTCCACACTAAACCCAAACAATTCTGCCTTCTAGCTATGTTTGTTTATATTTGATTATGTTAATGATACATAAAAATTGTTGACCTTGCAAAACTTTGTTATGTTTGTAAATTCTTTATTGCCAGGGACGGGGTTTTATATTACGAAATAGTGAATCTTGATAAGTTAATTACTGCCGAATATGGGTAAGAAGTTATTGCACCGAGATACAAATGTCATATATATATATATATGAGGGTGCACAAATAGAAAATAACATTAGTCCAAATCCGCTTGTTCGAAAAAACCAAAATGATCTGGTCTAACTGAAATTTGTTCCTTGCTTGATTTGGTTTATCCGAATTTTGTTTGAAATTTTAATTTGCAAAGGAAATTTGGTCAAACTGTATTTGAAATTTGGGCAAACTGATATTTTTAGCCTCTCAGTCATTACTGGTACGTTAGAGGTTAAACATTATCCCTAGCCACTGGGATTGGGGGAAATTAGTTTAATATGGGGGACCTTGCACCATGTCCCTTACCTACTAAAAAAAAAAAAAGAAAGATATCACAACATCCTTACGTGGTTAAAAGAGATTACAAAATGTTTGGGCTCTACAAATATTTGTTGCAAATGCTAAAGGGACACTAGGCACACAAACCACTTAAACTTATTGAAGTAGTCTGTGACCCTTTTGCACTTAGTGCTGCAATGTAAAAGATTGCAGTTTCAGAGAATTGCAATATTTACATTGCAGCTCTAAGTCTGCCCTCTGTGGCCATCTACCAGACAGCTACTTGAGGGCTTCCGGAATCCAAACAGACTTTTGGTCTGTTATCTGACGCTGGACGTCCTCACGGACCTCCAGTGTCAGATTTCCCCCATAGGGGGAAGGAGCACGGGCGGAGCCTGACCCAACACCAAAGGACATTGGCGCTGGATTCAGGTAAGTGGCTGAAGTGGTTTTACCCCTTCAGCAACTTGGGATGGGGGGGCACTCTAGGATTCTCTAGTTCCATGGAAACGGGTTTGTTTTCCTGGCAGTTGAGAATCCCTTTAACCCCTTAAGGACACATGACATGTCTGACACGTCATGATTCCCTTTTATTCCAGAAGTTTGGTCCTTAAGGGGTTAAGGAGTCTGGAGTGACTGAGCAGATACAAGCATGGGTGGTGCAAACAATAGAAATAAAACAAAAAAGAAAGGGGAGATGTCTGATACTGTTCAAATGGATAGGGTTAGGCCGAGGATCCATTTTTACAATCCAAAGCATGTAAGGGGTACTTGCTGTCAAATTTTGATAAAGGTAATTTTATACTAATCTTATAGCTTGGGCAGCATTGTTGCTCTTGCAGAGCTAATCTAATACCACAACACACTCCTGCACACAATTAACATGTACCTGAACGGTACCCATAAAAGCAAATGAGGGAGTGCCTGGGCTAGCATGCATCTTACCATTTAAACTGAGCTTAAGCAAGCCCGTCCAGACGTTACCCGTCACACCTGACTCATGTGTTATATAATTGTTTACTAGTCATGAGGTACCATAACGTGCGTAACCATACTAACCTGTACACTACTATTAAGTGCTATTTTAAATGTCACGTGATGTATCGCTCTATTACTGCTTACCACTGCACCTTTTATATAGTACATGGCATGCCTGACCAGGGGAGGGCTGGCAGCCTTAGGCCTGGGGGGCAAACCCAGTCAAGTGGCCCATTGCACCAAGAGGAGAGTAAAAACACCTTTCCCATGTGATTGAAAGTGTGTGTGTGTGTGTGTGTGTGTGTGTGCGATTGTCACCTAAACAGACAATCAATGACAGGCACACACACTTGCTGATTTGGCACACACTAAAAAACACACACTTACAGGCATACTGACTCAGACAGACAGACATACTGACACACACAGGCATACTGGCTGACACAGACAAATTGGCACACACACAGAGACATACTTGCACACAGACATACTGACACACACACAGAGATACATACTGGTACTCACACAGACACACACAGAAAGACACACTGTTACAGGCATACTGACTCAGACAGACAGACATACTGACACACACACACACACACACAGGCATACTGGCTGACACACACACAGACAAACTGGCACACACACAGAGACATACTTGCAAACACATAGACAGACATACTTGCACACACAGACAGACATACTGACACACACACAGACAGACATACTGATGCACACACACAGACATACTGATGCACACACACACAGACATACTGACATACTGACGCACACACACACAGACATACTGACATACTGACTGACACAGACATACTGACACACACAGACATACTCATACACACAGACATACTCATATACACAGACATACTCATACACACAGACATACTCATACACACACACCCAAACTTTACACTTTTAAAACCAGTGGCCAGGGGCTGAGTAAGGGGACAGGGCTGTAGTTGGGTACAGGGGGTGGTAGTGGAGGGAAAAGCTGTAATTGGGGGTTTAGGAAACGTACGGGGGGATAGGGGCTGAAGCAAGTTGATGGCTACAATTTGGGAAAGGGGCTGTGGTGTGGGTAATATGGGTTGCAATTGGGGGAGAGGAGCTGTAGTGGGGATGTTATGGGGCTGTGGTGGGGGCATGGGGCTGAGGAAGGGGGCAGGAGCTGAGAGAGGGGAAAGGAGCAGGGAAAGGGTGGGACAGGGGCTGAGGTAGGGGACAGGGGCTGAGGTAGGGGACAAGGGCTGAGGTAGGGGACAGGGGCTGAGGAGGGGGGGCAGGGGCTGAGGTAGGGGACAGGGGCTGAGGTAGGAGCTGACTAAGGGGACAGGGGCTGGCTAAGGGGAGGTGGGGACAGGGGCTGAGGTGTGGACAGGGGCTGAGGTGGGGACAGGGGCTGACTAAGGTTGAGGTGGGGACAGGGGCTGAGGTGGGGACAGGGGCTGAGATGGGGACAGGGGGTGAGGTGGGGACAGGGGGTGAGGTGGGGACAGGGGCTGAGATGGGGACAGGGGTGAGGTGAGGACAGGACTGAGGTGAGGACAGGGGCTGAGATGGGGACAGGGGCTGAGGAGGGGACAGGGCTGAGGAGGGGACAGGGCTGAGAAGGGGGGACAGGGCTGAGGTAGGGGGCAGGGGCTGACTAAGTTGGCAGGGACTGCGGAGGGGACAGGGCTGAGGAGGGGACAGGGGCTGACTAAGGGGACAGGGACTGAGGAGGGGACAGGGCTGAGGTGGGGACAGGGGCTGAGATGGGGACAGGGGCTGAGATGGGGACAGGGGCTTTGATGGGGACAGGGGTGAGGAGGGGACAGGGCTGAGGTGAGGACAGGGGCTGAGATGGGGACAGGGGCTGAGGAGGGGACAGGGCTGAGGAGGGGACAGTGCTGAGGAGGGGACAGGGGCTGAGGAGGGGACAGGGCTGAGGAGGGGACAGGGGCTGACTAAGGGGACAGGGCTGAGGTGGGGACAGGGGCTGAGGTGGGGACAGGGGCTGAGGTGGGGACAGGGGCTGAGATGGGGACAGGGGCTGAGGAGGGGACAGGGCTGAGAAGGGGGGACAGGGCTGAGGAAGGGTGACAGGGGCTGAGGTAGGGGACAGGGGCTGAGGAGGGGACAGGGCTGAGGAGGGGACAGGGCTGAGGAGGGGACAGGGCTGAGGTGGGGACAGGGCTGAGGTGGGGACAGGGCTGAGAAGGGGGGACAGGGCTGAGGTAGGGGGCAGGGGCTGAGGAGGGGGCAGGGGCTGACTAAGTTGGCAGGGACTGCGGAGGGGACAGGGCTGAGGTGGGGACAGGGGCTGAGGAGGGGACAGGGCTGAGGAGGGGACAGGGCTGAGGAGGGGACAGGGCTAAGGAGGGGACAGGGCTGAGAAGGGGGGACAGGGCTGAGGTAGGGGGCAGGGGCTGAGGAGGGGGCAGGGGCTGACTAAGTTGGCAGGGACTGCGGAGGGGACAGGGCTGAGGTGGGGACAGGGGCTGAGGAGGGGACAGGGCTGAGGTGGGGACAGGGGCTGAGATGGGGACAGGGGCTGAGGAGGGGACAGGGCTGAGAAGGGGGGACAGGGCTGAGGTAGGGGGCAGGGGCTGAGGAGGGGGCAGGGGCTGACTAAGTTGGCAGGGACTGCGGAGGGGACAGGGCTGAGGTGGGGACAGGGCTGAGGTGGGGACAGGGGCTGAGATGGGGACAGGGGCTGAGGAGGGGACAGGGCTGAGAAGGGAGGACAGGGCTGAGGAAGGGTGACAGGGGCTGAGGAGGGGGCAGGGGCTGACTAAGTTGGCAGGGGCTGAGGAGGGGAATAAAAGAAAAACACTAAAGTGTATTTCCCCCCTCCCTGAGTCTTACCTTAGGCCAGGGAGGGGTGGACAGCAGCCAGCAGGAGCAGCAACCAGCAGCAGCCAGTGAAGTCGTCCTCTCCTGATGATGTCAGGAGGAGGGGCCGTGACTTCCTCTGCTCTTCTCCCAGACTCCCCAGCGGTCTTGTGAGAAGAGCAGTGGAAGTTACGCCCCTTCCTACTGACATCATCAGGAGAGGCCGGCCGACTCCACTGGCTGCAGGCTGCAGGAAGAGTGAGGGAAGTTGAAAAATCTGACTCCTCAGCCAGAAGCAGGGGATTCAGATTTTTCCTTTTTTTGCTGGGTGTGGGCAGCCCTGGGTTTAGGGCGGCCTGGGGGGCAGTTGCCTCCCTGCCCCCCTTCCCAGCCCGCCCCTGCGCCTGACGTTTAACTTTGCTCCCACTGACCCACTAGAAGCACAATAACGCTATTCCTCAGTTCATATAGCATCAAATCTCATAGCACACCCTGTTATCTAGACTGAATGGTGTATACAGCGCAGAACTACCTGACTTTGGTTACGTATTACTACACTGTTGGACTTGAATATGTTTTTGCTACACGACATAACAAAACAACAAAAAAATGAGGCATCACTATTCAGGAAATGTAATTTCTCACGTTAACGATGTACTAGCCCTATTCTGTGCCTACAATGCCCCTTAAAGTTTTTAAAATGTCAGTGTTTCCTTCCCTCTACAGACCGTAGCTGCCTTTTAACGAGTCATTATTTTAGCTGCTTGTTGAAAATAATTGTTGACTTTTCTGTAAAACATGCAATTCACTTTTCTGGACCATTTGGATAATTTGAATAATGTTCCTATTAATTCATAGAGCCACCCAAACAAGATACAATTCAACAAACCCCATTTGCAAATTTTGCATGTAAGTGGTATTGTGATAGGTTTAATATTTATTATTAAATATATTCAAGAGAAATAAGCTGCGAACGCCATGCTGTCTCCTTTATCAGTTCACACCTATGGCAAACACAATGGCACTATTTGCTAAAGGTGTGAATTGATCAAATGTGAATTATTAAACAATGTCTGCAATGTCTGCTTCCTGTTTATAAAGATTTTTTTTATATTTTACAAGTATATTTAAATTCCTGTTTATCTTTTTGTTTGTGTTTTATTTCATTATAAAATAATTATTAATTGCTCGTTGGTACAAGTAATGCAGTTATTTAGTTTACAAAATCATTCTGTTTCACTATTAATTACAATAGATTTTTTTTACCTAAAGCTTCTCACAGAAACAAAATATATTCATCTTTAATATCACACAATATATGCACACGACACATAACCACTTACTTTTCAATCACAGATTGGCTTCCGATACAAATATACATTTGACTCAACTAATTTAATATTTTTACGTTTACCATAGGATTTCACTCTTTTCTCGGACACCTCAGATATGTTCTTACAAAATTAATAAGTTAGACTTTTTTCCCTGACGCCACAGAGCCTCTCCCCTAAAACACATACCAGTCATTTACACTCAGGATGCTGAAACCACAAGCGTTCAATGCCAGATTAACTCTCCATAGAGAGATATGACATTACTACTTACTGCTCACATTCTGACAATATTTTCCACATACAACAAATACACTTTCCCCATGCATAAACCAATATTTACTTACCTATGTTACAGACATATATACATGCAGGCATTCACAATGATACCCTCTCATTTAAATCTCTAGACTGTAAGCTTGTTTGAGCAGGGTTCTCATCAACCTATTGGTCTGGTAACATTTTGTACTTGTCTCATTTATTGTAAAATTTTACCCTTTATAATATTGTTAACGCCACGGAATAAGTTGGCGCTATATATATGTCAATATTAATGAAGATATCAGAAAAAATTAATTTACACACATTGCTACATGGTACAGGTACATACATGACTCAATTCATTTATCAGCTCTATTACTCAATTTGTTCCACTTCTTAATTCCATCCACCGCCTTACACCAGCTCATCTGCCTTTTTCCATCTACCATTTATATTCCAACTCCAATTTTCTTCGATCTTCTGTTTTTATCGTTCCATTTTCCCACTCTTATTTTTATAACATTTATACTTAACTTTTAATTACATACCCACCTTGTATTTACTCTCCCTCCTGGCAGGGCCAGTGCAAGCATTTTTTACGCTCTAGGCATTTTTATTTTTTTTTACTTCTCCAATCGTTCCCCCCACTCATGCAGACTAATACACTAAAACATACAACAACATATAGTTGTGTGTGCTAATTAAAGAGATTATAAATATTAAAAGAAGAAATACTTATTTTTTAGGGAACATTTATATAAATCATCACTTTTCATTTCACAATTAGCGTATGAGTCACTTTAAATTAGTAGATTTAGATTATACAACTGTGTGGGTCATGGACCCACACATCAATATGATGTATATGTAATAATGTGTGGGTTTCAATATTTAATTTAGGTTATAGGACATGTCAAGTTATATGCCTTATATCTGGAGTTTATTGATTCGTTATAAATACATCACTTGTGAGACTTTATATTACAGAAAATATTTACTTTTTTTATATATATATTGATAGGGTGTATATATAAGATTTAAATGACTGTGATTCATTATTATTGTTTATTTTTAGTATTATATGCGATATCACAGTTCTCTATTTGGGATATTAACATGCTCTTTTCCTCCACATAGATAAGCACAATGTCACTTTGTTATTCTGCTAATTAATAGCTATTTGAAGGATTTCATGCACTTCCGTTTTTGCTATTATGGACGTGACATGCAAGTGGAACGCATTTGGAACGCATCTGAAACGCGGAAGTAAGAGAATGTACATACTTCCGGTTCCGGTTTTCCTGAACGCACCTAATTTGATTGAAGAAAAAAAGCCGAAAGTATTATCGGCTGAAAGGAGCTATCCTTGTACCAATGGAGATCCTGATGACTGGAAACACCCACAGTATTGACCAATTGGACACAGGGACTAGCCCTGTTTAAAGGGATTGTATTAAGGGGGGGGGAGTAGGATGTGTAATTTTAAAATTTGTTATATTGTATTTGATTTTATCATTATTGCGGTCCCTGAAGAAGTTCCTACCGGAACGAAACGCGTTGGACCTATGGCTGCATTCTTATTTTTTATACTTATGGTGTTTTTCACCTTTTAAACAAATAAAATAATTTGATTTTGACCATCATCTACCTGGAGTCCCGTGTACCATTGGATATCTCACAGTGGCAAGGGGACTATTAGCCTCCCACATCATCGGGGAGGCACCTTGTGAGCGCTTATTTCTACGCTATCTCGTGAGTGCATTTATTAACAGCGCAAGATCCATTGTGCATACTGTATTACACTATTTTGTTTTTTTTATGTTCTCTTTATAGATTATACAGCTGTATCCCGATTCTGTTTGTGGTTTTCTAACACACTAAAACCCTGACTCAAATAGACACACACGACCCATGCAAACTGACGCACATGCACTTATCCATGCAGACTGACCCATATACACACACTGATCCATGCAGACACACACAAACAGCCACACTGACCTATGCATACAGACATATAGACACACACTGACCCATACAGACATAAATTACTGACAGACACACACTGACCCATGCAGACACACATAAAAGACACACAATAACCCATACAGACACACTCAATGACCCATGCAATGACCAACACACTGACCCATGCAGACACACAATAACCAATACAGACACAACAGACACATAATGACCCATGCAAACACACACAATGACCCATGCACTAACCAACACACTGACCCATGCACTGACCAACACACTGACCCATAAAGACACACAATAACCTATTCACACTTATCCATGCAGACTCACACACTGACCCATGCAGACACACAATAACCGCTGCCCGTTCTATTTTCCGATCACCTAAACGAATGACGTTCGGGCGATATAAACTACTCAACACGGGAGGCTTTCGTATCCTGAAACAAAGAGATTCCCTTGCATAGTGTTCGCACAGGAACCCCCAAACAGAGACCGGCCAGGACACCTATTTCCCTGGAACTGTTTTGGGCTACCGCCTCGTGTCCAGCCGGTCAAAACTTTACCTCAATAGCATTCCCGTTTCACCAAACCAATCTGAGTGATCTTTGGATATGTTATACACTCAGATCTGGGCTATCTGGTGGGGGCACTTTTGGGGTACTGTATATTCTGTATGGATTTTCTGTACCTGAGAGACAATTGGACTAAAGGTTTTTCTCACGCAATTATCTCTCAGGCACATAGGATCCTGGGATTGAAAACCCTATATTTGTGTGTTGGAGACCCCATGTAGGTGTCTGGGCATAAAAGCCGTGTGTGGCCTGAATAAAATCAGTTGACTACCAGGACTCTGTTTCATCTGGTTACTGGGGAATGGATGACTGCTTGTTTTAATGGTTCCAGATTGGCTGAGTAAAGAAATTAGAGGAGGTAACCTGTCGGGTTATCAGTGGTCCGCTACACACATAATGACCCATGCAGAAACACAATGACCCATGCAGACACACATACTGACCCATACAAACACACACACTAGCCCATGTAGACACGCAATGACCCATGCAGGCACACAATGACCCATACAGACTCACATTGACCGATACAGACTCACACTGACCGATACAGACTCACACTGACCGATACAGACTCACACTGACCGATACAGACTCACACTGACCGATACAGACTCACACTGACCGATACAGACTCACACTGACCGATACAGACTCACACTGACCGATACAGACACACACTGACCGATACAGACACACACTGACCGATACAGACACACACTGACCGATACAGACACACACTGACCGATACAGACACACACTGACCGATACAAACACACTATGACCCATGCAGACGAATACACTGATCTATGCAGACACTGACACACATCTTACCTTCATTGCAGTTCCTATCTTCATCGTGCCTTTGACTGGCAGCCCATCACTTCCTTTCTCAGGCACATTTCCTGTTATGCTCCCGCCCACTTCTCCCCACGCCCTCACGCTGCTGCCGCAGTGTATGTTTGGGAGGTCGGCCTGGCTCTGAGGGTTGAGGTGGATACAGCCAGACCTGTGTTTTCCTGGGCACTGGTCAGCAGCAACGGCGGCAATCTTGAAAGAATCCAACTTGATAGAGGGGTGGCCGCAGCACAAACAGTCAGCCAGTGCCTGCGCCCCCCCCTTAAGCAGTGCCCTAGGCAGCCACCTAATTGGCCTCTAGGAAGTGCCGGTTCTACTTCCTGGCACCCTATTTCCTCCAACCTCCTTTCATCTCCCTAATTATTTATCTGTAATGGTGGTCCTTATTCTGGAGCAGTGATAGGTCTGTATACCTGCTGCTTGTTACTATTTCATGCAGATTTCTCTGAGAGATATGGGAGTAAAAAATAAGTAGAAGGTGATATACCCACCACCCACTAGCTACTTCTCATTATTAGTGGTTGGCAGAGTTAATACTGACCTGTCACTGCTTCAAGAGTGCCACCTGTGGAGGAAGGGGGGGACCTATTAACGGCAGACTTAACTCAGGACCACACTACTACTTTTGTTACCAGTCACTCAAACCTCACCATTACAAAAAGGTTTGAATGCCGCTTTACTAAATGCAGCAAAACAATTTGGTTCAATACGGGGGTACTCGGACTGCAAAATCCAGATATTAATCACAGACAGGGGCTGATAGACCAGGTGGGCAGATAGGTCATGGACCGAGGGCCAGATGCAGTCATGTGCTGAAATGAACAACCATGTTCTGGATTCAAGATCATAGATCTCCACAGCCAGAAAGCTACAATTCCACACTTATAAAAACAGGTAACAACAATAGAAATATACAATAACAAAGTTTTTGGTGTGTATCACACCTCTGTGTAACCCAAACCAGGTATGCAACACACACCACACACAGTGGTACTTAGCTTTTATATAATTGATGCAGCTTCCCAGGTGATGTTCCCAATTAACTACCCCTCCTAACAACAAAATGTGTAGACAAAAAATTGGGATTCAGCTATGCATCTAAAAGGTATAAAAAATAGCACATAGTGAAGTATGTCAGAATATAAATACATTTTGCACTGTAGAAGTACACTCACAAGAAGATGTGAAGTTTTGTGCCTTGATGTGCTTCCCCTGATTCAGGCTGGTGGGCTAAAACCTTCCTTGCCTCCTCCACACCAGCGGTACATGCCCGGGTCAGCAGTAAGGTAAGAAGCCATTTCTTGTAGTAATGTTATTTTATTGCACACAAAATATATATAAAAAAAACAAACAAACATGAATAATAAAAAAAGAATAAAATAAGTCCAATGCATTTCTTCCACATGAGTGGACTTCTTCAGGTGCACAATGAAATAGGTTGCCACTGGCAGGTAAAGGTGAGATTTACTTACCTGAACCTTGTGGACATGGCCATCTTGCATCGTTCACACACAAGAGTACAGCCTATACAGTCCTTCATATACAGAGCCAATTCCCTGAAGCCATCAGTGAGGAGGGCTGTCGGGATTGACACTGTTGCTTCACCCAGAGTCTAAGAAGTCAGGCAGAGGAAATATACAGAGACAAAGTAGTCCCTCTATGCCACCCCTGCACCCACCACAGCCCCTATCTCTTCCCTGCATCCACTACAGTCCTTATGCCTCCCTGCACCCAGTACTGCACCCATCCCTCCGCTACACTCATTAAAACCCCTATGTTCCCACCCCCAATGCAACCCATAGGCACACCCTAATCCCCGCGGCACGCCTGTGAGTCCTGCAGGAACGCATGGGAACACTGTTCCCACTATTCCCGCAGGCACTCGGCCGCCCCCCAAATGCCCTCCTCCTCCCCATGTGTTCCCCCTGTCATGGGGGGGAGGGGAGTAAGAGGTGATGGACACACCCCCCCCGGTAGGGTGCCTGTCTCCCTCTTGCCGCGCGCCGTTTGCTGATGCCGGGAGCCGGAATATGACGTCATATTCCGGCTCCCAGCTACTGCAGACAGCCCGCGCGGTGAGAGGGAGCAGACAGCACACAGCTCCCTCGCCGCAGCTGAGATGGAGACAGGCACCTGACCCACTGGACCCCAGGGACAAGTCCACGCCAGCACTCCAGGTAGGGAGGCTGGGTGGACAATTTTTAATAATAAAATAATAATTTGTGTGTCTGTGAGTGTATGTGTGTGTGTCTGTAAGTGTGTGTGTGTGTGTGTGTGTGTGAGAGTGTCTGTAAGTATGTGTGTGTGTCTGTGAGTGTATGTGTGTCTGTAAGTGTGTCTGTGAGTGTATGTGAATGTATGTGTGTCTGTGAGTGTATGTGTCTGTGAATGTATGTGTGTGTGTCTGTGAATGTATGTGTGTGTGTCTGAGTATGTGTGTGTGAGTATATGTGTGTGTACGCGCATATGTATATACACACACACAAGTGTATATTATTTTTTGGGGGGGGGTGGGAATCTTGGGAGAGTTCCCACACTTTATTCCCCAGGACTTGACCCCTGCCGGCAGGGGAGATCTCCGGATCTCCCCTGTCGGCTCATGCCGAGCTGGCGCTATCTGAGTGCCGTCTCTGCTCTAAGCCTCCATGGGCTGGCGGGAAGATCAAAGATCTACCTCACCAGCCCACAGCAGCATGGAGGGAAGCAGGAGAGGACCCAGGGAGCTCTAGACAGAAGCTCCGCCGCGGCAATGCTCAGATCTCACGAGAGTGAACTCTAGCCCCGCGGGCTAGAGTTCACTCTCCCTTGGACCACCAGGGATGGCACATGGCAGCAAGGATCCTCCTCCCTACATAAGGTAAGACCTTCACAAACACACACACACAGCACCCTTACAAACACACAACACGCTCACACACAGCACACTAACAGCACCCTCACAAACACACACAGCACCCTCACTCAAACAGCACCCTCACACACACATCACACTAACAGCACCCTCACATACACACACACACACACACACAGCACCATCACGCAGTGCACTAACAGCACACACACACACACACACAAACAGCAGTATATGTATGTGTGTGTATGTATATATGCGGTGTGTGTTTGTGCTTTAGGGTGCACACCCTAATGCAATAGGCTGCGCATGCCTATGCTGCAACCCTTATGCCCCCTGCACCTACTGGAGCCCCTATGCCAATCTGCAGCTACTATGGCCCCTATTCTCCCATGTGCACGCTACAGGCCATTTTCCCACTGCATACAACAGGCCATTCCCCCTACAGCCCCTACCCTTCCACGTACAAATTGCAGAACCTATCCTCCTTGCTACAGCCTGAAGTAATTTAGGTGACTATAGTGAAATGTTGAACCCCCTTATGCTCCCACCAACCATGTCACCAGTGGGGTACCTCAGGGATCTGTACTTGGACCCATTCTCTTTAATATTTTTATTAGTGATATTTTAGAAGGTCTTGGTGGTAAGGTATGTATTTTTGCTGATGATACTAAGATATGTAAAAGGGTTGATGTTCCAGGAGGGATAAGCCAAATGGCAAATGATTTAGGTAAACTAGAAAAATGGTCAGAGTTGTGGCAACTGCCATTTAATGTGGATAAGTGCAAGATAATGCATCTTGGACGTAAAATTCCAAGGGCAGAGTTCAGAAAATTTCATAGAGTCCTAACCTAAACATCTGAGGAAAGGGATTTAGGGGTGAATATTTCTGATGACTTAAAGGTAGGAAGACAATGTAATAGAGCAGCAGGAACTGCTAGCCGAATGCTTGGTTGTATAGGGAGAGGTATTAGCAGTAGAAAGAGGGAAGTGCTCGTGCCATTGTACAGAACACTGGTGAGACTTCACTTGGAGTATTGTACAGTACTGGAGACTGTATCTTCAGAATGATATTGATACCTTAGAGAGAGTTCAGTGAAGGGCTACTAAACTGGTTCATGGATTTCAGGATAAAACTTACCAGAAAAGGTTAAAGGATCTTAACATGTATAGCTTGGAGGAAAGACGAGACAGGGGGATATGATAGAAACATTTAAATACATAAAGGGAATCAACATAGTATAGGAGGAGACTATATTTAAAAGAAGAAAATTTACCACAACAAGAGGACAGTCTTAAATTAGAGGGACAAAGGTTTAACAATAATATCAGGAAGTACTACTTTACTTAGAGGGTAGTGGATGCATGGAATAGCCTTCCAGCTGAAGTGGTAGAAGTTAATATAGTAAAGGAGTTTAAGCATGCGTGGGATATGCATAAGGCTTTCCTAGCTATAAGATAAGGCCAGGGAATAATGAAAGTATTTAGAAAACTGGGCAGACTAGATGGGCCGAATGGTTCTTATCTGCCGTCACATGCTATGTTTCTATGTTTGCCAAAAGGTGAGCAGTCCGTGGCTTCTCACTCTTACTAGCAACTATTACTGCACACATTGAGTTGGGGTCAGTCATTTTAGAAAAAGATAGAAATTATAAAAGGGAAAATAAAAACACAGCTGGGGTGGTGATTTAGCAAATTATTATGTTCTAAAAAGTACTGCAAGTGGGGCAATCACTGTGTAAACCAGTAAAACAAGCAAGCACATTCCATTGATGACATTTGTCAACAAAGGACAACAATAACTGACAGCGATCCAAGATGGAGGCAATCAGGATAGTGAGGTATCGATTTCTAAATTTTATATTTTCTAGGCCCTTTACAGAAACATATTTTAAATAGAGAATATATAAGTAAATATAATATTAAAAATCTTTGGAAAGGACAGTCCCCTTTCAAAAGGAAAACACTAACTTTCTTAAGATATGTACTTGCTTCAGCTGTCTTCTTAAAAAAGTGTAGAAATAATGACATGCTCTTGGACAGGCGAAGTACAGACAATGAGACAAGCAGACAAATGCAGCGCACAGAGGCCCAGATGGAAAAGTGAAAAAAAATAAACTGGAGCGAATGCCTGAACACTTGGCAGTGTGTGTGGGTGTTAAGCTATTGCAAATTCTGAAATAGAAACAAGGAAAACATTTTTTTTTAGCAACACATCTGAAAAAGCCAAATTACTGATGCTAATATTTTAGTTGTTGCCATTTTATTATCTCATATATTGTCTTAGAGATAAAGATGTTGATGGGATTACGAAGATGGTCTTGTGATTTCCTCTGTTTATACACTATAGATACCCAGACCAGTTAATCTCATTGTCCCTATCCCCTTAACCCTGCAATGTTTATATTGCAGAGTTAAGATGGCCTCTAGTGACTATCTACCAGACAGCCACTGGATGCGCTTCCTGTTGCAGAGTTTAACTTCTCATAACAAAGCTGGATGTCCTTATGCTGTGTGAAAGGACATCCAGCGTCTTCAAATCTCCCATAAGAAAGCATTGATTCAATGTTTCCTATGGGGAAGCCCCAATGGCGCTCACCGCAGATACGCAATAGGTCCCCCCTCGCAATGACGTCAGAGGAGGTGAAGACGGAGCCAGCGCTGAGGGACTTTGGCGCTGGAATAATGTGAGTGCTTTAAGGTCCATCTAGGGTTAACCCTGCATCTGTAAACATAGCAGTTTCAGAGAAACTGCTATGTTTACATTAGGGTTAATCCAGCCTCTAGTGGCTGTCTCACTGACAGCCGCTAAAGGCGCTTCGGCGCTTCTCACTGTGATTTTCACAGTGAGAAGACGCTGCCGTCCATAGGAAAGCATTGAGAAATGCTTTCCTATGGACTGATTGAATGCGCGCGCGGCTCTTGCCACGCATGCGCATTCTGCGGTGACGTCGGAAGAGTGAGGAGAGTTCCCCAGCGCCGAGGGAGCCCGGCGCTGGAGAAAGGTATGTGTTTAACCCCTTAACCCCTCTTTAGCCCGGCGGGAGGGGGACCCTGAGGGTGGGGAGGGACCTAAAGATCCTACAGGGCCAGAAAAACGAGTTTGTTTTCCTGGCACTATAGTTGTCCTTTAAAGACAGCAGCTACAAAGAGCAGCTGCCACCTGGGAATGTAATTCCCATCAACCTTGTCCTGACCAGGACAGGTATGGTCTAGTTTTACCAAGTCATTAAACGGTTTCTAACCCTAGTTAAACTCTGACCTTTGATCTTGTAGTTTATCATGTGTCCAAATTCTCTCGAGGGCATTTTTCTCATAATTGTCACTTCACTCTTATCTATTCTATCTGCTCACTGTCTCCTTATTACCTGTAGATATCAGCCCTGGCTTGATTAAAGAGTTACTTCAGCCAAAAACAGTATTTTCATAGAACACTGTTTGACACAATTACCATTGCATGGCCTCCACTTAAAAGAGAAAAATAAACTTGGTTCTCTATCTTCCTCAGATCAATCCTCCTCCCGGGCAGAGACATCAAGGAATATAGGAATATCAGCTGAGGCAAGGACTTTGGTAAACAAACGAAATACACCCTATGCACAATATAAAACACAGTGGATAAAACACAAGTGGGTATATATACAATGATATAGAATAAATTACCCAGATAATATATGGGAGTATGAAGATTCCTCAATATCTTCAGAAAAAAACACAGTATATAATAGAATATCTCCCAATATAATCGCGTCTAAATGTAGACGGGAGGATCGATGTAATCTTCTTTATCCCAATGGTAAACTTAAACTTAAAGGGAAAAGAAACAAAAGAACATAGTGTACTACTTTAGGAATATAGGAAACACTTTATTGTCTGCACTTACAGAATGCAAGAAGGTTAAAAGCCCATCAAATGTTGCTGTGAACTTCTCGATGAATCCCAAAGTGAAAATACAGGAACTTTATTTAACGGACTTTTGATTTTGGACTTTTATAAGTATTAATTTGTTCGTGTTCCTTCATCCTGAGTTCCTGTATTTTCACTTTGGGATTCAACGAGAAGTTCACAGCAACATTTGGGCTTTTTGACCTTTGATGGGCTTTTAACCTTCTTGCATTCTGTAAGTGCAGACAATAAAGTGTTTCCTATATTCCTAAAGTAGTACACTATGTTCTTTTGTTTCTTTTCCCTTTAAGGACTTTGGTAACACAGAGGGGGCAATGCCAGTAGTGGTCGTCTTTCACCTGCATGCTATAAGTGCTGAAGCAGATGCCAAGTATGCACAGATTTAACATTGACATCATGGCGATTCAGAAACTTTATGCGCAGGAGTGGCAAGTGCATTAGTTCTCCCCACAGGAAAGCATTGAATGAATGCTTTCCTACAGGGTATTTCAAGACGCTGGACATAATCATGCATAACGGAGTTAAACTCTGTGAAACGGAGGAAGCATGAAGTGAAGTGGTTTTGGTGCCTATTAGTGTCCCTTTAATATTTATAGCTAGATGTTAATAAGAGAAATTCTGAGAAACTGTAAGAGTGACATCAGTGTAGGATAGTGTTTGATTCCCTAAACAAAATGCATTGGCAATTTGACATAAATGCTTCACATACTAAACTGGTTTTCTAAAAGATATACACTAAGAATGCTCTTTCAAGGAAAGTCAAGGAATGCAATCCATCAAATATTAGCCTCGCAGGAGGACACGTATTTTGCATGCAATCATTTTCAGCAAATATTCTCATTCAAAACAATACAGATGGGATTCTAGTGTAGTATATTCGCTTTGGCTAAAGAGTTATAACAGAAACAAGGACAAATCTGTAAATAGTAGTTTAAAAGTGCAAAAACATGTGATTATTTGTTGCAACCTTGAAGAAGTGTGAGTCACAGAGTGATCTCTAAGAACAACAGATATAAAGGAGCCATGGGGTTTGCTCCAAAAATAGAATATTATTTTTTAAGTTCTGCTCTGTGCTGGCTGGCACAACTGTGGTCTCCTACGGGCACATTTGGTGGAGTTGCCCAAAGGTTCTTCCACTCTGGTGAACAGGGTTTTCTCTTATTTCTGTACCAACATATTTCTCATATAATCTCCCTCCCTGCCCTGGTACTGCCTATATATATATATATATATATATATATATATTATATATATATATTTTTCCTACTTTGATTTGGCCTATGTGACTATTTTTGCCATGCCTTTTTGGTGACCAAACAAAATTTGGCAAGCCATTGGAGATTGCTCACCAGTCTCTCACTTGCTAATGTGCTCTGCTCCCTAGATATTAACAATAAATGGGAAAATATGGCAACTTCTGCTGAGAAAATAATAGGACCCTATGACAGAAAATGGGTGCTATGGCAGAAATTTTGCTCTGGTAATACCCTTTGTGTTTCACATTGAAATAGCACATGGAGAGGACATGTTCGGTTTTTTTTTTCCTTCTCTTTATACTTTTCCTTATTCTATATCCTTCCTTGTTTGCATGTGTGTCTTTTCGGTTTGACTCTTTCTGGATTCCTTTCACCAACCCTAGCTCATGCTTCCACAATGTGCCACGGTTATTTGGTCATTCTCTTATACGAAAGTTTAGCACTTTTTTTTTTTTTTTTTATTCTTTATTTTTGTGTGCAGAGAATAATACAAATAGCTTTGCAAGGCCACAATAGCATTAGCAAGCATACAATAAGACATGCATAACAGATTCATGGTCTTGATAAGTTAGCACATTTTTGTTAATAAGATGATTGCTACAGGTTAGATAGCATACGTCCAGATTGCTATATTGCAGTAAATTCTCAATTTTGTTTACCAACTGGACTGTGAGAGTAGATTAAGTAACTGTGTAATACAGCTATTATCAAAGAGCTATCAGGTGTATGTCGCGTAGAGTATAGGCTGGCTAGAGGACACATAAATCAGGCTTAACTCGCTGAGCAGGGTGTGTGCCATTTAAGTGGGACTGTCATATATGCGTGAAAACCTGTCATTTTTGCCAGTAGGCAAGTTACACTGAGGTTATTGATTGGAGACACATGTTAAGACTACACAGAATACCAAGAACCAGTCTCAAATAAAAGGGAGAGTTCTAACAGAGTAGTGTAGCAGGGGAAAGTTAGGGTAAAGTAAGGGTGGAAAGAATAGAAACCGCTGGGGTCCCCCAAACAACAGGAAACTTTCAACAGCTCAAATACACAAGCCGAGATACAAATGTCCCATAGCCAGTCAGTTTCAGCCCACACCAACCCGATAGAGGTTAGGTGAGAGTTCCAGAGTCCCTAGCAAGGCATCCCTCCTGTCCCAGACCGCGTCACTTGACTTGCAGCTCCATCCGTTTTCATCGATCATCAGCTTCTTGTACATGCCATATGTTCCCGGGGAGTGCGCCATGGAGGGGATAGGGACCCCAAGCAGATTGCGTTTTGGGTGTGTGGTAGTGCAGCTGGGTTTTCGACGGCGCTGGTCCCGCTTCGGTCTCTCCCGCAGTTGCCGTTTCCTCGTGTGGGGCATTCTGCCATGTGAGGTCGGCCATCCCCTGAGGAGACCTCCCGCCGTCTTAGGTGAGTGTGGCAGGGGCTTCCCAGTACTCATGGTCGCTGCAGTACCGGGTGGATCTCGTAAGAGTGGTTATGGCGCTGTGTGTGTTTTCGGGCGCTGGCTTATTCGGAGCCAAAATTCCTGGCATAGCTGCTCGAACTTTGCTTCAAACATAGCTGCCCAGTTCTGGTGCTCTGGGATGGATTGTTGTGATGGGGGTTGCAGGTCGGCGGCCATCTTGAGCTCACCATGCTGTCTCAGGATCAGCTTCTTTCGGCTCAGTTGTGAGGTGAGTTCCCCAGCAGGGACCGGGATATCCCCCACCGGTCCAGAGGGGGGGTGGGGGGGGGAACAGGATCTTGCTCACATTCGTTTGGGCCCCAGGCTGGGTTCTGTTAGGCAGGACAGTGGGGCAGCGGCCGTCCGCCCCACTCACCGCCGGAGTAGGCCCCGATTGGGGCATCGATGCCCCCTCCTCCAGGGGACTGCAGCTCGTCAAGCCAGCCTCACCCTGGATCCAGTATCCCCTTTGCTCCGTGGACCGCTGCTGGTGGTCGCTAATAGTGCCGAAAATCATAGGTTCTATGCTTAAAGTTTGGTGGCTTGCAGGAGCTCAGCGTGCCTGCGGCCATCCAGCTCGGCGGTCCGGCCCCGCCCCCAAGTTTAGAAACTTTAATTGGAACAAAACCAGAATATTAGTTGTGAATCAAAAAAGACTGATTATAACTACATAACGTAAAAGTATAAAATGTGGTTATAAACTCGTAGAATATTATGAAAGAGACAGAGATTAATGATACTTGTATTTTTTTCTTGGCTATACTTGCAATATAACACAATTATGTTGAATTTTAATCCTCACATTTTTATAAATACCGTTTTTTTTCCCTGTATTGCACTATGTTTTTTTTTCCTTAATGATTTAGAAAGCTCTTATTAATAGAAACAAGAATGCAAGAAAAAGAGTTGTGCCAATGCATCATAATTTGAAGAATTTCCATCTTATTCTTTTGCTCCTACATACATACTGATTTATGGAGGATGTTAAACTCTAGTGCAGAAAAGTAACCAAGTCCCTAACTATCTAAGAAACTGTCCTTCTTACCTTCCAGTAATATATAGGTTTTTATATTTTTCTATCAGGGTCCAGTCCATTTGCAAACCTGTTGACATCATGTATAGTAACAAAATATAGTTACATTGCTAACATGACAAATTATGTGTGGGAAGGGTACTGGACTCTATGTGCAACTCCATACAGAGGACAGAAAATTGAATTAAAGGAGCACAACTGTGTATTCCTGATACTGTAGCATTAAAAACCACTATTTAGAAGATACACCTCCCTGATTACTTTATCTCCCTATAACTTAATACTTTCCCCTGTCATGTCCATATACTTTTCCGTGCCTCCCCCCCTCCTCCGAGCCTTTCTTCTAGTTCACTCCCTTTCCCCGTTATAAGTATATGTGATGACAATCTCACGGATTATACAAGCAGAGTCTAAAATGACATGCTCGGATATGCAGTGAGGCAGTTGATCCCTGGGCAATGCCCTACATTACATTACGATATAGCGATGCAACTTGTATAACTTGATAGCACCTTGAACAGTTTTCTACTAAGAATATGGAGGGTGGTAACAAGGTGCTAACAAGGTGCCAGTTTTGTTTGATATCTGCTATTATTGTTATAAGACTCGTTAACTATATTATGACTTCTGTCAATGCACTGTGAGAAGTCATGTACCCTTGAAATACCTTCAATAAAAAAAAAAATACACATTGTAAAAAAACAAAAATCACTATTTAGGTCCACCTAAACCCCTGGCCATGCAGAGCGTGGAGACGCTGAACATCGGTGCGGAGGAGTGCCCACTGGAGATGTCCCTAGGCTATAATATGAACACTGCTTTTTCTCTAAAAAACCTGCAGGGACACGGCATGTGCACCAGAACAACTACACTAAGCTGTATTTGTTCTCGTGACTACAGTGTCTCTTTAAGTAAATTGCTGCCATTTGTTACATAATTCCTGCTTGCAAGACTTTTATTGCATTATTTATATAACAAAGACAGTTGATTATATTATATGTACTAAACAGTGAACCTTGTTGTTGAGCTAACAAGAAATATCTAGTTGATAAGAATGAGCAATATTTTTCTCCAAGCCTGTAAATATACATTGTGCATTCAGATCTCTGATGAGCTTATCAAGTCTTCCAAAATACTACAATTAATTCTTGCAATAGGAACTAGATAGAGTGTCCTTAAATTATGTTACAGCACGTGTTCAAAAACTATTCAATAAAGAAAGCTGAAACTGTAGGAAGTGGTGAAACTAAAGCATATGCAAAAAAACAAACAAACAGACAAACAAACAAACAAAAACAGAGAAGCATATCATAGGAAACAAATTAGGTTATACAGCAACCAAGGCAATACATTTACACACAAAAAGTAAAAAAACAAAGAATGTTTTATTTGTGGAGATGAATCTCATGTTAGAAACTGTTTAAAAACGCTACCATATTCAAGAAAAACCTCTACATGGTAGAAGAGAACAGAGTAAAAAATATTTTATTGTAAAAAAAAAAAAAAAAAAAAAAAAAGGCAAGTACAGTTATCAAGAATGGTTGGGTTATTAATTCAGGTAGGTGCAACATCTCAAATGTGCAAAGATTCTAATTTCTTCAAAATAAATTGACAATAATTTTACAGAAATGATGAACATTGCTAATGGCAACAAACTGTTGATACAATGACAAGTAGACAGTTTATTTAGATGTGTTGCAAAAAAAATATATATTAAAACAACAAAGTGCATAATTTAATGTATTTATCTGTACTTACAGATAACTTGCTCAGTGTTTCAGCATTAAAGGACCACTCTAGTGCCAGGAAAACATACTCGTTTTCCTGGCACTAGAGTGCCCTGAGGGTGTCCCCACCCTCAGGGACCCACTCGCGCCGGGCACTGGGGGAGGAAGGGGTTAAACTTACCTCTTTCTCCAGCGCCGGGCGGGGAGCTCTACTCCTCCTCTCCTCCTTCCTTGCGACGTCATCGGCTGAATGCGCATGCGCGGCAGGAGCAGCGCTCGCATTCAGCCGGTCGCATAGGAAAGCATTTACAATGCTTTCCTATGGACGCTTGCGTGCTCTCACTGTAATTTTCACAGTGAGAATCACGCAAGCGCCTCTAGCGGCTGTCAATGAGAGAGCCACTAGAGGTTTTGGAGGCTGGATTAACCCTCAGTATAAACATAGCAGTTTCTCTGAAACTGCGATGTTTATAAAAAAAAAAAAAGGGTTAATCCTAGAGGGACCTGGCACCCAGACCACTTCATTAAGCTGAAGTGGTCTGGGTGCCTAGAGTGGTCCTTTAATATAATAAAAGGATATAATGAAAACGTAAACTTCCATAAAAAAAAATGGTCCTTTGTATGCACAAGGTTTTTAAACTAATGGCGTATATGTATGAAACAGAAGGAAAAAAATATATATTTTTTCAACATAACCAAGAATTGCTTGAACTGTATTTTGGAGACTTCAAGGAAATCTCGGAATGCAAGTCGAAAGAGATGATGATGGTAGTTATCTTCTCAATCAAAGGCACAGAATTCTTTATTTGATAGAACTTATGAATCTCGAAGAAGCTCATTGGAAGGGTAGAAACGACACACAAAAGTGGCTGTGGAGAAAAAGACACACAAAAGGAGCTGGGGGAGAAAGACACACAGAGGGGAAGGGGAAAATAAATACAAAAGTGGCTGGGGAGAGACAAACAGAGGGCTGGGTAAGGGTAGAAAGAAACACACAAAAGTGGCTGGGGAAGAGACATAGAAAGGGGGTTGCAGAGTAGAAAGAAACACACAAAGGTGCTGGGGAGAAAGGGACAAAAAGGGGCTGTGGGAAGTAAGACACACAAAAGGGCTGGGGAAAGTAAGACACACAAAAGGACTGGTGAAAGTAAGACACACAAAAGGGCTAGGGGAAATACTAGACACACAAAGGGCTGGGGAAAATACTAGACACACAAAGGGCTGGGGAAAAGTAGGAGACACACAAGGAGGGATTGTAAGAGACAAACAAGTGGGTAACGGACACACAAAGGAGAATAAGATACACAAGAATTAATAAACAATTCAAAAAGGGGGGTTAAGAGATGCACAGGTGAAGATGCATTTAAACCTTTTATAAGTTAGAAGCGGTAAAATACATCTTTGCCTGCAGGCAAAACTGCACCGGCCCTGCCTATAGCCTATATTAGCCTATTTTTTTTTTTCATGAGATGATGTTTTTTTCTTTTAAATCAAAAATTTTCAACAACGAAAAATCACAATCCAGTTTGGTCCTTGCAAAGGCAGGGCACACGTTGCATTGTAGGAGAAATGTAAACATTGGAGGAAACATTTACCAAATTGTTCTGAATGATATTCATAGACTGTATTGTGTGCACTTAGTTATGTAATGGAACAACAGCAATTGTGTGTTGTCTGAACTGGCTGGTCTTCGGCAACTTTGCTGCTAATGTGCATAATCAGCTAAAGCTGTAAAGATTAAAATGCTTATAATGAGTTATTTCCATGTCTATTCTAGTTTTGTTTTGACTACAGCTAGTGCAGAGAAGCTAATAGTTCTTTTGAGTTCTTATTTTAAATCATGATATGTAAGCTTCAAATTAGAATCCATAAAATAGGTATGAGCACAAGCGTGCTTCTTCTGATCAGCTGGAGATTAAAGTTAAATTGTTAACTTGATATGCGTAGGATTTAGTGATCAGCAAAATATGCAGAAACTAAACTAAGGTGCTTCTGCGACGCTGGATGCGAAATTTGCATCCAGCGTGCAGAATGTCCATAGGAACGCATTGAGAAATGCTTTCCGATGGACTGTTAGAATGCGCGTGGATGCTGCCGTCGGTGGGGGAGGAGCGGTCACCAGCGCAGAGGGACCCTGAGGGTGAGGGTCACCCAAGGATGACATAGTGTCAGGAAAATTGGTTTGTTTTCCTGACACTGTAGTAAGTGGTCCTTTAAGATGTCAACTCACTTAGTTGGAGCCAACAATATTAGGCTCATTCAGGGCCGGACTGGCCCATCGGGATACCGGCACCTGGGGCTGGGTTGACAGCCCTATTCATTACTGATCAGGCTCCTGTAATCCTGGCCAGCCATGTGCGAGCTGGGAGCAGGGGGCCGACACAGCTCGCATATGGCCGGCCGGGATTATAAAATAAAAACAGAAGAAATATAACAACAACAATATTGCGGCGGGTCGGAGCTTAGCATGCGGCAGGGCGGAGCTTAGTGGGTGACAGGGGTAAAGCTTACTGTGCGGCGGGGGCCCTGGTAATGCAGCATGGAAAGCAGGAAGGAGTCCCTGCTTCCCTAGCAACCAGTCTCCAGGAGCTCCAAGGGATGTGGAGGTAAAAAGCAGGTCAGTGTGTGTGTGTGACTGCCTGTGAGTGTGTGTGACTGTCTGCCTGTGTGCGACTGTCTGCGTGCGTGTGTGTGAGACTGTCTGTGTGTGTGGCTGTCTGCCTGTGTGTTTGACTGTCTGCCTGTGTGTGTGTTGCTGTCCGTGTGTGTGTGTTGCTGTCCGTGTGTGTGTGTTGCTGTCTGCCTGTCTCTGTGGATGTCTGCCTCTGTGTGTGTGGATGCCTGCCTCTGTGTGTGTGCGCATCTGCTAGTGAGTGAGTGAGCTTCTGTGTGCGTGTGTGTGCGTGCATCTGCCCAGGGTAATAGCATACATAGAAAAACACTGAAATTATCTTCTCTTTCTAAGAATGTATAACCTCTATACAAATATATGTATTATATGTTACTAAGATCATATTGTAATACATAAAATGAATAAAAGTGACACATTTCAAAATTGGAGTTGAGTCCATAAGGAATAAGGGTATTAAAATTGAATATAAATTTTATTTCTTCTTTACCCAACTCTTTAATATAATTCCTGTCAGGATTACTAGTTGATCCAGCATGCAGAAATAGTATCACACATAGGACTAAGGATAACATCTCACCAGACCTTAGAATGGCTGGACTTAACGTACCCAAGAATAGTCAAAATACTTGCCGAGGTCAGGGATACAGAATTAGACACAACGATGAGGGAAAGCCAAAAAGTCAAGGATACCAGAAATCAGGGAAGCCAAAATGAATCCAAAGTCAAAAACCAGAATAATACGATCAGGAACACACTCTCGGATAACCAGCAAATGGAAACCATGACAGGGCACTGATCAAAGGCAATTTGGGTTTAAATAACCCTCCTAAAGCTGTAATTGGCTGTATGTGGCCTCTGACCCCAAAACGTGCGTGTCTATGGCATGACTTCACACGTACGCACCATCTTTAATGTGGGTAAAGGCTATTTCCTCATTATAACCGGAACCGCAGCGGCCGGCGTCTCTAGGAACACCGCACACGCTGGGGACAGGGACGGAAGGAGGTCTGGTAGTGGTCTGCCGCGAGCAAGGCAAGTACTTATTTCTGTCGGCGTGACCGCTGAGTTTCCGTGCGGCCACACCGACAGAATCCCATGGAACGGTGACAATCCCCTCCTCGACAGTCTTTCTTTACTTCCTTAATTGCACAGAAAAATAAACCTTCTGGATTCTGATTGTGTACTGCCTAAACCCCTTAAGGACCAAACATCTGGAATAAAAGGGAATTATGACATGTCACACATGTCATGTGTCCTTCAGGGGGTTAAAGAACCACTATGGGCACCCAGACCACTCCAGCTCAATGAAGTGGTCTGGGTGCCTGGTCCCTCTAGGGTTAACCCTGCCTGCTGTAAACATGTTTACATATGGGTTAATCCAGCCTCTAGTGGCTATCTCATTGACAGCCGCTAGAGGCGCTTCTGCACTTCTCACTGTGATTTTCACAGTGAGAAGACGCCAGTGTCCATAGGAAAGCATTAAGAATGCTTTCCTATGGACTGGCTGAATGCGCGCGCAGCTCTTGCCGCGCATGCACATTCAGCCGATGACGTCGGAAGGAGGAGGAGAGTCTTCAGCGCTGAGGGAGCCCGGCGCTGGAGAAAGGTAAGGGATTAACCCCTTTCTCCCACTTCAGCCCGGCGGGAGGGGGACCCTGAGGGTGGGGGCACCCTCAGGGCACTATAGTGGTCCTTTAACCCCTTAAGGACACATAGCATGTGTGACATGTCATGATTCCCTTTTATTCCAGAAGTTTGGTCCTTAAGGGGTTAAAGTGTTGTGAAACAATGAGTTTCTAAACCTTTCTTTATGTTCCTCACATGTTTGGCAATCTTTACATTGACTTTGGCTTCGTTTTGACTTCCCTGTATTCGGGTATCTTTGAATTTTGGCTTTCTTCATCGTTGTGTCTTATTCTGTGTCCCCGACCTCAGCAAGTATTCTGACTATTCTCTGGTACGTTAAGTCCGGCCATTCTTAGGCCCGGTAAGACGTTACCTTTAGTCCTAGGTGTGATACAGTTCTGTGTGCTGGATCAACTAGTAATCCTGACACTATTTTATGTATTGAACTTCGATATCATGTGTAATATATTCCTAAAATGGTTTAAAAATATAGGATCGGGTCATGTTATTGTAACATTTACCTTTCTTAAGGAAGTTATACAGACCTTCTACGTATTCCTTTAATTTTGTATTATTTACAATGGACACTCAGAAGGGTTGGTGTGTGGGTGCGTAACAACTGAATACTCTTACAAGATTAATTAATATTACCAAAAATATCCTGTGGAAATAGTAATATTCCGCAAATATTGATAGAAAGGGAGTTTCACAGATAGGGAAGGCATGTGAAACAGATTAAGTCATGCAAAACTGCAACAGACAGAAATACTGCAGAAAAGAGACAGGAATGCACATAACAAAAGGAAGACATCACCCAATATTGACATACACACAAAGTAATTCATACTCACCTCTAAATTCATCCCATTTTACAACAAAAAGGCTTATCTATCAGGTTCACATTTGCAATGGATAACAAAGGCCCAGCCTTACGTTTGAAGTGCACCTGTAATGACTAAAGAATGTTGACTAATCTCTCAGCCAATGAACCAAGTCCTGCACTGCCCGTGGTCCCAGGCTCTTGTGGGGAGACCTAAAGATCTCTGAATACATGTCACTGCCAATGCTCCCTCACGGTGCCAGACCAGAAGGGTTCATTCACGGTGGACTGCACCCAACTAGACCAGCAGCTCAGACCACTAAGTAGCCCCAACTGGATCACCAAGGCGCAGAAGTACAGGAAGACGTACTGAGGATGTGGCGCGTAATTTGCACTTCATTTAAATCCCCTTTGCACTGCTTAGTTGTCTGCTTAGTTGTCTGTGTTTCTACAATTACACTTGGCATTATAGCACAGTTGGCTCTTTGGATTTCCTGACCCTCTGGCCTGTTTACAGTTTACGATGCTTAGCTGCCTGGGTCTCACCCTACTGGACACTATGACTTTGTCTCCTGGATTACCCTTACCTGATTTGTTTGCCTCGTAGTTTAGCTCTTTCCCTATTGCCCGCTTAGGTTTTACTGTGACAGTCCCTCATATCAAAGAAGAAACGAACAACGTGGGACAATATTGGGACAGATCTGAATTCCGATCTAGGCACCAGTCACACGGTCCCATTAACAGAGTGTATCCATCTATACTTCACTAAAAAAAAACAAAAAAACCCCAGAAACTACATTATAAGTAATTGATGTAGTGCTAATTTCGTGTTTACCGAGATTAATAGGGTAATTTACCAAAGTGAAAATATTTGGAAATTCAAAGTGAATTGCAAATTAAGGCCAAAATAGCAAGTCGAATGGGAATAATTCTCCAAGGCAGTTATGCTTCCAGTTAAGGTACTTTGGCCTCATATATGAAATTCACTTTGAATTACCACCAATTTTATACTTTAGTGAATAACCCTGTTAATGTTTATGTTTTTTGGGTTCAATTCAATAGCAAAATAAGCCACTCTGACATTGAAAGTGCACAGCAGGGTTAGTGCACAGCAGCAGTGATGATGGTGTCAGTACTGCACTGGCGTCATACCATGGTAAGATGACAAACCCTTTTAGCACCGTTTGTCAACTTATCTGAGTCCTGTCGGGCACCAGGGCCACATTAGCCACATTTTGGTCTTCTCCAGTAGAAGCCAGATGTAAAGGACAACTGAACTGGATTGTGATGTCAATTTCACATAAAAAAAAAAAAAAAAAAAAAGATTAAAACAATTTATACATAATTTTCAATATTTTATTTGGTTGTGTAATGTCCAGAGACAGTGGCGGAACCACTGTCAGTGCGGCATGTTAATGTGTGCATACACCCAGCATTCAAACGAAAACATCAACACTACATACAAACACACTCCTCCAATCAAACAACAACACTACATACAAACACACCCCTGTATTTAAATGCCAACAATCTATACAAACACGCCTCTACATTCAAACACCAAAACTACACACAAATATACCCCTTCATTCAAACAACAATACCTCATACAAACACACCCCTGCATTGAAACACACTACACACAGGTATGCCACTGCTTTCAAGTGGCAACAGTACAAACAAACAAACACACACACAACTGTATGTCAACACTATACACAAATAGACCCCCAAGTTCACACACACACACGCACGCACAATAGAAAACCATGCTCACATTCAAACGAAAACTTCCCACAAATAAAAGCAAGCATGGTCGAATGGTAGATTCCCAGCTGACAACGCATTTTGGGAGATTTACGACAGATGGGAATCTACCTTTTGGCACTGCAATGCACTTCTTGCATTGTAGTGCACTCTTCATTAATTCTGCCCCTGTCTGTATAAATGATGTTCCTTCTGTCAGGATATTTATTATTATATAATATCTTCATAATTTGTAAGAATTGACTGGAATTAAAGATTAGCTATACTCATTCAGAACAGTTTATCTATAACCATTATTACAGCCCTCTCTCATGCTGGAGTAGTTTAGTAGACTCACATACAGCTTGGGGAGCAAACATTTTTTTTTTTTTAAATCAGATAAACTATAGCATTGTGTCTTTTTTCTGGAATGAGCTGAGATTTCCCAGCACTGACTTTACAAAGTAACTGCAAACAGGAGTGAAAAAAAACAAACAAAAAAAAACCTGCTTCACACCCAGCCATGTGTTTACACAATAAGAGCTACCCAGCTCTCATTAGCATGCAGGGCCACGCCCACAGTGACGTGTCCGTGCAGAACCTTCTCCACACAGTACGTGAGCCCCATGCCGTGACGTCAAAGGGTGGGCGGTAGTGTCAGTGGGCGTGTCCGTGGCTGCCAGTACTGTGGCGTGGTGACGCAGCGAGCTCTCAGAAAGCCCTGTGTGTGTGGTGAGTGACAGAGCGCACTCTCGGCTCCTGTGTACACCCTAGAGAGAGGAGAGAGAAGGGAGAGAGAAGGGAGAGAGAAGGGAGAGAGAAGGGAGAGAGAGGGGTGAGAGAGGGGTGAGAGAGGGGTGAGAGAGTCCGGGGGCAGACTATGCCTGGAGCAGCATCTCGCTGGTGCGTCGTCAGCCCACGCCATGGAGAGCTGGTGAGGGAGGTTTAAAGGGCTAAGCAGCAGCCTGGGCACCTGGGCACTTCCCATCTCAGCCCTGCTCTTCCTCCTACACCTCATGTGGGATGGCTGCCCCTCACCACCTGACCACTGATGGCCCGGCCAGCCTGGATCTCCACTCCCTGGGGCCAGCAGACCGCACAGACCTCGACCTGCTGCACGTGAAGAGCCGCAGGTCCCTGAATGGCTGCGTCCCACTGTCCCATCAGGTGGCTGGCCACATGTATGGCAAGGACAAAGTTGGTGTGTATTATCTCACTTAATCTGTATGTGCTTTTACTTGCCATGTGTCACCTGTGAGGTCACATGGAGAGGGTGACCTGCCATGTGGAGGGGGTGTGAATAGATTGTTAAAGGAACACTCCTAGTACCACTAACAGCAGCTTTGGACCACTGCAGTGGTTATGGTGCCAGAAGTGTCCCGGGCATTGCGCCAGCGTAGCTTTTAAAAGAATGGCTTGACAAATTACCTGGGACCGGTCGGGCGCCTGCGGAAGAGTCACCCTCTTCTGGGATTTGTCTGCACGAAGAATGTAGTTTTTCTTTCCTAAAGTAAGGTTGGACATGTAAGTCCGCACTCATTGGCTGAGATGAATAAGCTGCAGGAAAAGACCAGATGCGGAGTCAGCATCCATGGACCCCAGATAAATTGTCAGACTGTAGTAAAGTTGTTTGATAAGTTATGCTGGTATGGTGCCAGGGAACGCCAGGCACCATAAACGCTAGGCTCCATAAACTCTACAGTAGGCTGTAATGGTTATGGTGCTGTCAATGTTTCTGTAATGTGATACATTCATCTGTGCTGGCCAGATGTATAGATACCCATCTGTTGGAAAAAAAAAAAAAAATAGTAGCCTCAGGCGTAGACCAGTTTTTCAGAATAAAGTTCATTACGTGACAACCACTACAGTGATTATGCTGCCTAGAGGAACACTACAGTGTATGGAATACATACTTGTATTCCAATTGCTATAGTGCCCTATGTGCAGATTTGTTTTGGGTTCCGTACTTTACTCCTGCCACTCCATCTCCCACAACATCATCTGGCTCTCAAGGCACACCGATACTCCTCCTAGTGTGCCACACGCACATTCACGTGCTTCTTCTAGGAAAGCATTGAATTTTATTCTTTTCTATGAGCTGCAACTTCACGTGACCAAGTTTTACTTGATCGGCGGAATTGTCTCTAGTGGCGATCTGGGAAACTGTCATTATAGGGGTATTTAACCCTGCAATGGAAACACAAGTACAAAGCTACATAATTTTTTTTTTTTTTTTATATGAATTGGGAGTTAATGAAGAAGCAGTCCTTGTTTTCTTAAAGGGACACTGTAGGCACCCAGACCACTTCAGCTCATTGAAGTGGTCTCGGTGTAAACTCCCATCACCCATAACCCTGCAGTGGTAATTATTACAGTTTTTATAAACTGCAGTAATTACCTCTGAGGGTTAACTCTTCCTCTAGTTGCTGTCTACCAGACAGCCACTAGAGGGGCTTCTGGAATTGAAATGGACTTTTGGTCCGTTATCTGACGCTGGATGTCCTCACGCGATGAATGGCCATTGCTGCGCATGTGCATTAGGTCTCCATCGGCAGGGGAGGAGAATGCTCAGAGCTGAGCCAGCACCTAGACATCAGCGACTGGATCCAGGTAAGTGACTTAAGGGGAGCGCCGCGGGAGGGGGTCTTGACAGACGGCAAATCTATAGTGCCAGGAAAACTAGTTTGATTTCCTGGCACTATAGTTTCCCTTTAAGCTGACTTTTCTGAAACTTATCTGGACAAGGATTGGAAAGAACGACACGGGAAAGTCAAGTTTGGTAAAGAAGTGGCAGGGATTCCTTGCACCATAACATCTTAATCAAAATGAAGTTATGGTTCCCAAACTTACTAACTTCTGTCTCCTTGGACACAAGTGAAAATGTCACCTTGTAGGGTCTTTGCTTAAAGCTATGATTATAAATTAGAAATGTAAGTTGACCAAAAAATGTTGGCCTAGGAATTTCAACTCTGTCTTATATAAATTGATGAGATAAGCTAGAAAAGTACCAACTCCAAATAATTGTGTCTAAAATGATTTTATTTACAATACTGAGAGTACCCACATGAAAAAATAATGTATTTTAAGGTATAATATTGCGCTAGTGTAGAAATTCTTTGAATGGTACACAGTCTTGGCTACGGGGTGGTTTAGCATAAATGATTTAGTAATTACTTTTCCCGCAATAGCTTGACTCACTACGGCAGGGATTGGCAATAATGCTGTCAAAGTGTCAGGGGAGATGTAGTCCACAACAATTGGAGTGTCAAAGGTTGCCCCCAGCACTAGGTTGTTGCTCATGATCGTGCACCTAGAGTTTTTAATTATTTAAACACAAGCAGGATTATTAATTTAAACTGGAATTGACCAATAACTTTATATTTTGTCAAAATAGCCAAGTTGGAAACAATTTTGCAGTTTGTCTGCTTTCGCCTCAAATTATAAAATTGTCTAGTCAATTCCTGTCTTAGTTAAAGGGTTACTCCAACCACCATGACCACTTCAGTAATTTGAAGTCGTCCCGGTGGTAGGATTTGGTATGTGCAGTGTTTCTTCTTGAAACACTGCACATACTGATATATTGTTAATTGTGTACTGGGGGCTAGTTGCACCCCCAGCACACTTGACATTGGCCTAATTTCAGTTCTGTGCATAAACTACATCTGTGGTCGGAACGTACTGCATTCTAACAGACACAGAATTCTTACTCTTGCAGGGGGAAGCTAGCTCTCCCTCGCTGTCCTCCCTCTGTGTAGCATTGCTTTAAAAAAAAAAAAAAACCCTACCTCTTCCCACTCACTCAGATTCCCTCGCTGGCCCGGTGCGGGTACATGCTCTCCAAGCTGGCAATTTGTCCAGTCACAGGCTTCTTTATTAGAGTCCGGTGATTGGACTGTGTGCAGCCCCAGTGATGTCAGGAGAGGTCGCCGAAGAGCAGCACTGGGAGCTTCTTCCAGCTCTGAATTAAAGGTGAATAACATTTTTTTTTTTTTTTTTTATTGAAAAGGGGACCTTCCCCACAGTGCCCTGCATGGCAAATTACCAGAAAGGTCCCTCCCTCTAAAAAAGCTTATAGTAACCCTTGCAAACTGTAGACTTCTTGCTGGTGCTGATTCTCATGGGTTATGCTAAAATATGATTTACACAACTTATTAAAAAAATATATATATTTTTGTAACATGGTTTACTGATTCAGTGAAAAAAGTAGTGCTTTAAAGGGACACTATGGTGTTATGAATATAAACCTGTATTCTTAAGGCTATAGTGCTTTTCCAATTATTTAGGTGACCACCCCATTAGCAATAAAAAAAAAGCATTATACTTACCTTTCAGACTGTGCTGGTCTTTGCACTGCCACCCTCCTCTCTGGTTGAGATCATAGGAAAGCATTGGGAGTCTAGTGCGCAAATTGAGGTGCTGTGCCAATCAAATGCTCTCTATGAGCAGCTTTTAAACCTGACTCATTTCTCACAGGGGATAGCCTCCAGGTGTGTTTTAAAGGGGCTCTGTAGTCACCGAAACAACCTTAGCTTAATGAAGCAGTTTTGGTGTATAGATCATGCCTCAGAAGTTTCACTGCTCATTTCTCTGCTGTTTAGGCGTAAAATCACTTTTTTGTTTCTGTCAATGGAGCCCTAGCCACACTTCTCCTGCCTACAACTCACACCGCCTGCTTGAAATAAATGTTTAATTTTCAATCAGACGATAACTTACTTTAGAAGTTTGTATCTCCTGCTCTGCAAATTACACTTTAATCACGCACAGGAGACTCCTGCAAGGTCTAGCAAGCCATTAACGGTGCAGGAGATAAGAAATTCTAAATTAAAAACACTCTGCAATAAAGGAAGTATAAACATTATATGTCACTTTACAGGAAGTGTTTAGGAAGGTTGTACACGTTATATGCAGATGAGGTAAGCCTATAGCTGCATGAACAAAGTGATTCGACTTGTTAATGACAGATTACTGAGCAGTGAGACTGCGGGGCATGATCTGTTTGACAAAACTGCTTTATTAAACTAGACTTGTTTTGGAGACTATACCTTTAATCGTGCAATGAAAACATTTCTTGTTCCTACAGAACTGCAGTGTTTTACATTGCAGGGTTAAAACTGCAGGGGCACTGCACACAGACCATTTCATTAAGCTAAAGTGACATAGATGGTTTTAGTGTCCCTATTACACCACATTGAGTCTATAGTGTATTGTGTGGTTAGAGTTTATAGTCTTGAAAGCTATGATTTCTTTATTTTAGTGAAAAACAAAATACAAGTATAGTACTCTTTTTAAAGGCTAAACGTGACTTGGATATGTCTTATAAAAACTTTGCTGAAATGCACAATTGCCTAGTTACATGGTAATGTTGAGTAAGCATCATATTGCATGGTTTATGCACTAAACTAGTGAAATGGCTATCCAATTGTAACATGGAAAAGCCTGAAACATAAGGATGTTGGCAATTTTTCCAAATTGTTTCCTTAAATGTGTAATTTGGCCGTCAATTGCACAGTTTTGTGAATAGACCCTCTGCAATATTTTTCCTTCGTAAAACAGATACTGACTAGGGATTTTAAAATTCTAGGCAACTGTTTTTCCATTTCTGATCTTTTGGTTTTATTTTTCTAATTCCCGGTTTCATTATCGTTTATTAACTACACTTGCAGTTGTGGAGAATTTACAAAGAAATGACACACTTGCAGTTGTGGACAATTTTTGATTTGGCCTTTTTTTTTTTTTTTGGCATAACATGACCCACTTCCTTGTAATTTCTCTACAGTAAACCCTTTTATCCTACAAGACATGAACTTTTAAAGGAGCTCCCTGAGGTGACTCCAGCCACATTACAACCTAATTTCAGTGCCAATGGAGGCATTTAACTTCCTCTTTTGATATCCAAAAACTGTCCAGCTTTGGTATGCTACATATGCACTCTGTATGCACAACTTGGTTAAGGCATCTCAAGTCTCCACTTGTCAGTACTAGAAATAACACAAGCCATGACTGTTGCTTGCTGTGTCACTGGTTCAGGAGATCTCTGTACACGACTTGGTACACAAAAATGTGAACTGGATTGTGAATATGTTGATTGACTAGAACTCTGATTGGGAGCTCAATTACACCTTCTATTCAGCACTACTAGACAGGGATTTATGGGGTTAAAAAAACATATACCAAAATGAGAGGCTCCTAATTGGTTGATACTTTCCTGGTTCGGAAGGTGTCAGTTTGCTGCTGAAACTATATTATAGCTAGATAAGCATTTAAAGGGACACTGTAGTCACCTAAACAACTTTCGCTTAATGAAGCAGTTTTAGTGTATAGATCATGCCTCTCAGGTTTCACTGCTCAATTCACTGCCATTTAGGAGTTAAATCGCTTTGTTTCTGTTTATGAACTGGCTATGATTGACAGAGCCTGCATGAAAAAAACTGGTTTCACTTTCAATCAGAAGTAATTTACCTTAAACAATTTTATCTCTTGCTCTGTAAATTGAACTTTAATCACATACAAGAGGCTCTTGCAGGGTCCAGCATGCTATTAGCATAGCAGGAGATAAGACAATCTAAGTTAAACTGAACTTGCAATAAAGGAAGGATAAACATTAGATGACTCTTTACAGGAAGTGTTTAGTCACATGGAGGGAGGTGTGATTAGGGTTTATAAACAAAGTGATTTAACTCCTAAATGGCAGAGAATTGAGCAGGGAGACTGCAGGGGCATGATCTCTACCTTAATGAAGCAGTTTTGGTGTAAAGTTGTTTTGGTGACTATAGTGTCCCTTTAATGCATTAAGAGGGAGCGTGAATTCCTGCATATTTCTCTTTAAAGTACTCTTCTTATGTAATGAATTCATCCTCTAGGCATTTTTTTTTTTTTTTTTTAAATACACGGATGACAGCGCTCTGTGGAGAGGGAGCAAAAGGCACACGTCCATCTTCATTGGTGGCCAAACTCTGCCCCATCCTCTAGGCAAGGCATAGGCAACCTTCGGCACTCCAGATGTTTTGGACTACACCTCCCATGATGCTTTGCCAGTATTATGGGCGTAAGAGCAAAATGGGGGATGTAGTCCACAGCATCTGGAGTGCCGTAGGTTGCCTATCCCTGCGTCTAGGCATTCTGATTTGTGCGACAATATTTCTTGGAAGAATCAGATGTTACGATAAAGTAATTAAAATTCAGTGTTTTGGATGGAGTTAATACTGGTTTCTCTCTGGTATTAACCCTAGTGCGTGTGTGTGACTGTGGTATAAATTGTTGTTCATTATGTTAGGTTTGACATGCAGGCCAACTTTCCCTGCAATTAGTGTATTTCAGTTTACATTGCCAGGACATTTCCTACGTGTTCTTTCCTAATTTTAATGCAGTACAAATCTGGGCACTCAGCACTTAGAGAGTGGAAAAATCAACTTGGTATACTTCAGGCTGTCTAAAATTGCAGGATTCCAGGATTGATTCCCATTAGCGTAGCTTATTAGATTTTGGATTACAATTTCTGTCAGATGGAGTCTGACTGCGATGACACAACTCAGGCTTTTTACTGATGCAAATGTCAGGGCTCAGCCATTAATTTGATTTTGTGGTATACTTATTGTCACATATCTTTGTAATAAAAAGCAGGATAGAAATCTGGCAAATGGTGGTAAGTGCCATGATGCTTACGTGTGTTTTTTTTTTTTTTTTTTTATTGAGGTTGATTACTGTGGTAATCAAATAACAGGTAATAGTGTCAAATGGTAAAGAAATAAGCAAAGCCAATTTCATCTCAGTGTCCTTTTAACCCTGCAATATAAAACCTGTTTACATTCCATTGTCAGGTCTACCTCCTGTCAGTGGCGTACACACAACCCATGGGGCCCCGGTGCGAAAACTGATCCGTGGGCCCCCCCGCACGCGCGCTTACTCTGCGCGGGCAGGGGCCGCAACACATGGCGGCGGGCACCAGGTCGCAGGGCTGCGACCTGTGTGACCGCAGTATGTACGCCAGTGCAGGCATAAACACATACACTTTAAGAACCACTACAGACACCCAGATCACATCAGCTCAATGAAGTGGTCTGGGTGCCAGGTCTCTAGTTTTAACCCTGCAGCTGAAAACATAGCCGTTTCAGAGAAACGGCTATGTTTCACTGAGGGTTAATCCAGCCTCTAGTGGCTGTCTCATTGACAGCCGCTAGAGGATTTTCTGCGATTCTCACTGTGAAAATCACAGTGAGAAGACGCTGAACGTCCATAGGAAAGCATTGAATAATGCTTTCCTATGGGCGGTTTGAATGCGCGCGTGGCTCTTGCCACGCATGCGTATTCGGAGCTGAGAGGCGGAGAGATTCCCAGCGCCAAGGGAGTCCGGCGCTGGAGAAAGGTAAGTGCTTAAGACACACACACACACAGACTCTCATGAACAGACGCACACATTTACTGACAGACACACACTCAGTGACAGACATACATACACACTCACTAACAGATGCACACAAACATACTCAGTAACAGACACACACACTAACACACACACTAACATACACTCACACTCACAAACACACACTAACATACACTCACACACTAACACTCACAAACACACACTAACATACACTCACACTCACAAACACACACTAACATACACTCACACACACTAACTCACACACACTAACACTAACATACACTCACACTCACAAACACACACTAAAATACACTCACTAACACTAACATACACTCACAAACACACACTCACTAACATACACTCACAAACACACACTCACTAACATACACTCACAAACACACTCACTAACATACACTCACAAACACACTCACTAACACTAACATACACTCACTAACACTAACATACACTCACACTCACAAACACACACTCACACTCTAACACATACTCACTAACACTAACATACACTCACACTCACAAACACACACTAACACACACTCACTAACACTAACATACACTCACACTCTAACACACACTCACTAACACTAACACTCACAAACACATTTTTTTTTAAATCCCCCCAGCCTCCTTACCTGTGGGAGAGCTGAGGGGATTCCCTGGGGTCCAGTGGTGCTGCTGGGCTCCTGGGGGGCCGGTCACCCGGTGGGCAGGCAGGCTGGCGGGCGCGCGAGGGAGCACTGTCTCCTGAGTGCTTCCTCTTCAGCTCCCTCGCGCGCCGCGTAGGGATGCCGACGCCGGAAGATGACGTCATCTTCCGGCTCCGGTTTCAGTGCGGTGCGCGAGGGAGCTGAAGAGGAAGCACCCAGGAGACAGTGCTCCCTCGCGCGCCCGCAGTACCGGCCAGCCGGATGACAGCAGGGCCAGCCTCGGGGGGGCCCGGAGGTGGCCGGCTCCTGGGCCCCCCAGGAGAAGAGGCTGGCCCAGTGACATACATACCGGGTCGCAGGGCGGCCGGGCCCCCTGGTGGGCCGGGCCCGGTCGCAGCCGCGACCCCTGCGACCCCGGTATGTACGCCACTGCCTCCTGTGGTTGTCATTATGACCACTAGAGGTGCACTGACAGAGTAAATCTTGGCCACGTGATCTAAAAGCCTCATAGAAAAGCATTGATTCATGGGGATGTTAGAACAGGGCTTGACACATTTGTCTGGGATCTAGGAGCCAGTTTTTTATTTTCTTATTTATTTTTTTAACTAGCGATTTATTAACCCCTTAAGACCGGAGGGCGTACTATTACGTCCTTTTAAAAGCGGCTCTAAACGCCGCCGGACGTAATAGTACGCCCTCCGGTTTTTAGTAACTTACCCGGTCGCCGGCGGTCCCACGCCGGCGATCGCGGTTCGGGGGACTCCCAGGGAGCCCCCCGCGGCACGTCCGCCCTCCAGGAGCCCTCCCGGCCATGTGAGAGTGAGGTCCTTGCGAGGACCTCACAATCACATGGCCGGTATAGCTGCCTGCTGCATTGCCAGCAGGGGGACCAACTGTAATGACAGTTGGTCCCCCTGCTGGCTGAAAATAAAATAAAAATGTTTTAAAACAGTGTAAAAATAAATACATTATATACTTAGATCATATATATATATTGTATATATATATATGATCTAAGTATATATATACACATATACATATACACACATACACATACACCGTCTAGGTGTATTTTAATATTAATATATATATAATTATATATATATATATATATATATATATATATATATATATATATATTAATATCAAATTACACGTAGACTGATACTGATTAAATATATATATAATTATTGTTATATATATATTTATAAATAATATAAAAAAAATTAATATGTAAATACGTAAAAAAATTAAATAAAAAAAATAATTACAAATAAAATATTAAAAAATATATAGATGTGTTTTATTTCGTTCTAACTGTATTCTGATATTAATATATATATATTTATATCAAAATACACTTATAACGAAATAATATATATATCTATATACATAAATATATACGTATATATCACTATATATATATACCTATATTAGGGATCGACCGATTATCGGTTTTACCGATATAAATCGGCCGATATTCGGTATTTTCTGCAATATCGGTATCGGCCAATAGGGATACCGATATTGCCGATAATACCTCCCAGGACCGCCAGGCTCATTACAAGCCCGGCGGTCCTGGGGGTGCAGGCAGCAAGCGTTTACTCACCTCCCAGCAGCTCCTCCAGCTCCCCAGTGTAAATCTCGCGAGACCCGCGGCCAGCTCTGACGGCCGCGGGTCTCGCGAGATTTACACTGGGGAGCTGGAGGAGCTGCTGGGAGGTCAGTAAACGCTTGCTGCCCACCCCACTTCCCTCCCCTCCCCTCCTCTCCCCTCCCCTCCCCCAGCTAAGCCAATGCCACTGGACCACCAGGGATTAACATATCCCCCCTCCCTGGCAAGGCAACAAGCAGGGAGGGGGGACAACAAAAAATAAATAATAATCATAATTAAATATATATAAAAAAAATAATAATTTAATAAAATTAAAAACAAAATTTTTAATAAAAAATGCCCCCTCACACACACACACACACACACACACACACACTATTATTATACACATACACTACACAAACACACTGTGTATATAATTCAGTGTGTTTGTGTATATATAATGCACACTACACACACACACACACTGCATTATACACACACACACACACTGCATTATATACACACACACTATACAAACACACACACTGCATTATATACACACACACTATACAAACACACACACTGCATTATATACACACACACACTATACAAACACACACACTATACAAACACACTGCATTATATACGCACACACACTATACAAACACACACTGCATTATATACACACACGCTATACAAAACACACACTGCATTATATACACACACCCTATACAAACACACACTGCATCCACTACACACACATACACAGCTCCCCTGTCTAAACACACTGCATCCACTACACGTGGCATGTATATTTTGTGCATTTACCTTTAGAAATAGTTTTTTATTTTCCAAAATGGTAAATGTACAGAATATCGGCAAATTATATCGGCTATCGGCCTGAAAGTTCACAGGATATCGGTATCGGTATCGGCTCTAAAAAATCAATATCGGTCGATCCCTAACCTATATATAAATAAAAATATTAAAAAAAAAACATGTGTGTGTATATATATATATATATATACATATATTAATTCTACACATATATTTATGTAATAATTTTACATAATTAGGTATCCTAATTAATTACAATTAGCGGGACCTGCCTGACCACCCATGCCGAAAGTATAGGGAATTTAATTTGCTAGCACTATATTTAACCCTATAACTTTCCAAGACACCATAAAACCTGTACATGGGGGGTACTGTTTTACTCTGGTGACTTCGCTGAACACAAATATTAGTGTTTCAAAACAGTAAAATGTATTACAACCATGATATCGCCAGTAAAAGTGACGTTTTTTGCATTTTTCACGCACAAACAGCACTTACAGGGACGATATTATTGCTGCAATACTTTTTACTGTTTTGAAACACAAATATTTGTGTTCAGCGAAGTCTCCTGAGTACAACAGTACCCCTCATGTACAGGTTTTATGGTGTTTTCAAAAATTACAGCGTCAAATATAAGGCTTGTGTTTAATTTTTTTCACATTAAAATTCGCCAGATTGCTTACGTTGCCTTTATGACCCTATGGTAGCCCAAGAATGAAAATTACCCCTATGATGGCATACCATTTGCAATAGTAGACAACCAAAGGTATTGCAAATGGGGTATGTCCAGTCTTTTTTAGTAGCCACTTAGTCACAAACACTGGCCAAAATTGGCGTTTTTTGCATTTTTCACACACAAACAAATACAAACGCTAACTTTGGCCAGTGTTTGTGACCAAATGGCTACTAAAAAAGACTGGACATCGCTTATTTGCAATACCTTGGGTCGTCTACTATTGCAAATGGTATGCCATTATGGGTGTAAATTTATTTCCTGGGCTACTATACAGTCTCAAAGGCAACGTAACCAATCTGGCGAATTTCAATTTCAAATGTAACACGCTATATTTGACCCTGTAACTTCCCAAAACACCATAAAACCTGTACATAGGGGGTACTGTTTTACACGTGAGACTTTGCTGAATACAAATATGTGTATTTTATTGCAGTAAAAGCAAACAGTATTATGACATTGACAGTTAAAATGTCATGAACGAAAAAAATCAAAAAAAATCTTATTTTCTCCCATTTTTTTCATATTAAATTATGTTTCATAGCTAAATATTTGATATTAAATGAAAGCCCTGTTTCCCCTGAATAAAATGATATATAATAAGGGGGGGTGCATTTAATATGAAAGAGGTGAATTACGGTTGGACAGACATATAGCGCAAATGCCAGGTTTTGTTTACGTTTTGTTTCGTTCACAACTTGTACATTTGGCTGCGGTGTTAAGGGGTTAATTTACGAGAAATATACAATTCTTAAAGGGACACTATAGTCATCTAAACCACTACAGCTTAATGTAGTTGTTCTGGTGCCTATAGCCTGTTCCTGTAGCCTTTTCAATGTAAACGCTGCCTTTTCAGAGAAAAGGCACGGCGTGGGAAAGAAAGTGAGTAAAAACACCGGCTCCCGGCATCACTATACAGCGTGAGGGAGCAGAGAGGAGCCGCTGGAACCTGTACACAAACCAGGGCGGCCGCCTGCAGGCTCACTGAGCCGGCCGGCTCCGTTGTTCCCCCATCCTGCCTTTAGCTAAAGGGCTTCAAATCTCAGGCGCCAGGGCCAAATTTCTAGTCGCCATGGCGACCTGGTGCCTGGAATATGTCGGGCCCTGCGTTAATTCGAGCGGTACGGCCTAATCATGGCGTGTTAGGTCTCTATTGCTCCTCTATGAGGAGCTTAGAAATGGACATCTGCTGTGGCCATGCCTTCTCTGTCGCTGGAGCCTGAGAGGTAAGCAAGGGAGACTCTGTGTTGGAAAAAGGTTACGAAATCTTTACTTTTTAATGCACCAAGTGAGGAAGTCATTAATACAAGCAGGGTCAGGAGCACGTTTTGTATTTCTAAAGCTATAGTGTTCATTAAAGTGTTATATTTGCTAATGCTCATCCCATAGCCGCTGCATTCCATTCTTATTTAAAAAGTCAGGTGCATTTATCATGTCTATAGAATTGTTGGAATTTCTGAAATTTTGTATATCCATAACGTTCTTATTTCTAATCTCTTGTCTAGACAGAACTTTTTTTTCATGTAAAACAGTATTATCCTGCTATCACGGCTGGTCACTGCAAATTCCTGGCATAGAGTTGTTTAATTAAAGAAACTCTCCAAATGCCATTAGCACAACAGCGCATTGTAGTGGCTATGGTGGCTAAAGTGCCCTGGTGACCCTTTATATTTGAGGTAGTTAAACAGTTTTAGAACAGTTTATTTCTTACCCAGGGTCTGGAAGCTAACGGAACTCCAGGTAAGAAATTACATTTCTAAAATACTTTTTTACTCCTTACAATGGTGTCAGCTTCGGGGGAGGGAGAGGCCTGTCTTATCCCTTCCTCCTCCTGTCATTTTGGGCTCACTCACACCATCCTGTCTAGTTGTTTAAGGGACTTTGGGCAGGAAGGTCCAAATCCATGAGACATCATGGCTTTAATATTCATAGCTATCCGACTCCTCGGGAGCTTTCTTTGACCTGGCCAGTGCGCTCTAACGCACCGACTGCCTCTCGGCTGATGTACACTCACAGATGAAATCGCAGTTTGCAGATGTCTTCCTTTTAAAAGAATTGGGCTACAAACCAGAACCACTGCAGTACATGCGGACAGTGGGCTGGATGGAATTGGTGGCTCGTATGTTGCTTGCCGTGGGACCACAGATCCTGGGGAAATCCATAACTTTGTGCTGTGCATTTTAATGGTGCCATCTACATACACTCTTCTGCTTTGAAGGAACCGGGTGCCAGTGCACTGTAGTAGTTATGGTGCTTGGAATGTTACTTTTGAAACCTGCGGTCACAGATATTTTGCTGCCTGATGGTAGTAGCAGCTCGTCACAGAGCTTTGCATAATTTCAAGGTTTGCAATGAACTTCCTCTTTGCAGATTGTGCCATGCTGTGACACAGCATAGTCAATCAGCTTTATTGCAGGTTTTACGCGGTAATCACTGGTAAAGTTCCATTGTCAGTTCTATCATGATGTAGGAATGTGGAATTTGTATCTTCTGATCCCAGGGCATGTAGTTTTTTTTTAATGCAATTTTATTTAAATTTGTGCCTTTAGCCCAGCTGTTGGCAAGCATCAAGGAAGTCATATGATAGACAGGTGTATGAGGGATAGGATTGTTAAGTCTGCACCTCTGGCAGATGCAGGCCTGTGTAATTGCTGACTTGAGGTCCAGTGTAGACTAGACTACCAGAGAACCTGATTCCCTATTGGACTACCAATTATTTTTGATGTATTTGTTGTAGTGACTATTTTCATGCTCAAAAAATAAGTTTGAGCAAGCTACCCTCATTTGCATGCATTAACACTACAAATGGCGGCATTAACACTACAAATGGCGGCATTTTGGGCAGGGTAAATTGTTATGTGCCTAGCATGTCAAACTCAAATAAACAAGGTTTAAGTTTATGTGGGCCGCAAAAAAAAAAAAAAAAAAAACTTTCCTTTTCAAAATAAACATACGTTTATATGAAAATTTTAAGTATTAAAAAAAAAAAAAAAAAAAGCCGCCCCTCTATACTAAATCCCAGCACCTCCCTCTGCTAAACCCCCTCTGCTAAAATTAGCCAACAAGCAGACACCACTTACATTGCCGCTGCCAGTATGCGACTCCGGAGTCCAGCCTCTGGAATACCCCTAAAGGCGTTGTCTGCACCCTGTGCCAAAGTGGATCCTCCCGCTACTTTGTCCAGCCATTGTCTAACCGCGGCCATCGCAACACTGACCAATACACACTCTCACTAACAGACATGCGCACACTCTCACTAACAGACAGGCGCACACACTCACTGACAGACACACCTTTACACATTCTTGCATACACTCTCAAATCATTTTATTTATTGCTCCTACTCTTTGGGAGCTGGTGTGGGGCCTCTCCCTGGAGTCCAGTGGGGATCTTCTCTCTGGAGATCTCGCTTCTTGCTCCCTCACGCGTGCAGTTTAATGATGCCGGGCTGGAATGATGTCACATTCCGGCACCCAGCATCACAACAGAGGGCACATGCGAGGGAGCAGTGAGGAGCAGGAAAAAGAAAACTGAGCTCCCTCGCTGCTGCCAGCATCCTCTCCACCCGGCCAGACACATTTTAGCAGAATGGGCACCTGCAATGTGGGGAGAACAGGTGGGTGCCTACCTTAACAGTAAGCATATCAAACTCAAGGCTCGCTGGTCCGCAAAGATA